>NC_072411.2:133085000-133250000 GCF_028858775.2 Pan troglodytes
TCAGTATGGTCCTTATGACTTGCTTTGACTAACACAATGTAGCAGAAATGATTCTGGGCCAGTTCCAGCCTGGCCCTTAAGAGGCTGGAAGATTCTCTTTCACTTTTTGGAAGCCAGTTGCCATGTAGAATACCTTGGACTAGACTATTGAGAATTGGGAGATCACATGGAATCAGAGAATCCACATGGACTAGAACTGATGCATTCTAGCCAAGGCCGCAACACATAAGTGAAGCTAGCAGTAGCTGAGCTTCTGGATGGTTGCAGCTGTTTAAATGATACCAGCTGAGACCTCAGCAAACTGAATGATCCAGTGGACCCACAGACTCATGGGGAATAATGAGTTGTTTTAAGCCATGAAGTTTTGGGGTGGTTTGCTATGCAGCAGTCTATCAATGAAACATGCCTTTCTCTGTCATTAATGGAATAAGCAGACAAAATCCAGTGAAGACAGCAGCTTCCTCTGGATACCCCCCTGCACTTTGCTGCCACTGCCCAGCCCAAGGGAGTCAGTCACGGAAGTCCCCAAGGAGCAGAAGGGCCAGTGGCCCTCAGAGGTGGAAATGAGAGATGAAAAGCAAAATGCCAAGTTGACTGAGATTTTGGAGCTCTTGGTTGCAGCTGTTCTTCCAGACCAAGAATTAAAAGCTCATGGCCTTTGAACAAGGCCATAGGAGAAATGACTTGGTGCATCCATATGACATGGATTCTGGCTTATTCTTTCATGAAAACCCTACAGAGGTCGAAACTTAGCTCCATCAGCTCTGCCAAGCATGCACTGTCCACACTTAATGGGGCCCTACCAGACTTGAGATTTTCTCCATACATTTTCTATTATTCAGTGGCTGGTGAGGTAAAGCGAGCCATAGAAACAAAATAAGCAACGGGTGACTACACCTGCTCCTATTCTATATCCTGCTTTTGGAAACCTACAGCCTTCCTGACAAGGATGACTTCAGGAAGAGAAAGGAAAACGGTCATCAAAACAATCGCTGACGTCTCCAAGGAAAGACACACGTGGGGCAGGGCCGAGCACCCCACTAAGCCCAGCCTACATCAACAGACACTCAGCCAACCCTGAGGCACAGGAGCGCGCCCAGCCAAGATCACCAATGTCCCCCACAGCCCAGTCTCAGAATTGGTCAACCCCCAGCAGCCCCTGAGACATATAAGCAAGTCAGGCAGAGGGCTGTCAAGCTTAGCCAACTTTCAGCTGAACCTGAGACACCGGAGTGAGCTCAGCTGAGGTCAGCAGAACTTCCCAGCCATGCCCAGCCCAAATCAGCCAACCTCCAGCTGACCTGCAGCCTCATCATCAACAACACCTGGCTGCTCATTAAGCTAGACAAGGCTGGTCTCCCCCATAGCCCAGGGACCAGATTCTACATTGCAGAAGTGCTCAGGTGGCCCAAACCTCCTGTCACACATTCTATCCAGCATCTAATTCCTTCTAAGGGCTTCTGACTCATCAAACACTTCACTCCTATAAGAAGAGTTGAATGTCGTGTCTTCCTTGTTCATGTTGGCCGGCTTATTTCTTGAACTATTGAAACCACCTTTGCAAAATTATGACTGAGACAGTGAAAGAGATCTGACTTCATAGACTCCATCTTGCTTCTAACCTCCAAGCTATCCTTGTTCATTCCTGGGTGTAGGCTGAACTAACTTTGGGAGAAACTTAATTCATTGTTTATAGCTTAAAACAAAGATGATAACAGCCCTTTCCCAAAGTAGACCTCCTTCTTGCCTGGGGACTAAATTGCCTTGTAGGACTAATATTAGCCACAAGATTAGAAATTATGGTTTGGGAGTCATGCAGCTGGAGGCGGCAAGATTCTGACCCTCCCTAAACTGCTCCTAAGATCAGTGCTTGAGATATTTTGCAGACCCTGCACTTGATGGACCAGCTGGCACCACCCAGACTGATAAACTGATTCATCTGATCTTGCAGCCCCCACCTGGGAACTGACTCTGCGCAAGAAGACAGCTCAGACTCCCTATGATTTCGTCTCTGACCAATCAGCACTCCTGGCTCACTGGCTTCTCCCCACCCACCAAGTTGTCCTTAAAAACTCTGCTCCCCGAATGCTGGGGGAAACTGATTTGAGTAATGATAAAACTCTGGTCTCCTGCACAGCCAGCTCTATGTGAATCACCCTTTCTCTGCTGCAATCCCCCTGTCTTGATAAATTGGCTCTGTCTAGGCAGCAGGCAAGGTGAACCCCTTGGGCGGCTATACTATTACGACAAAAAAATCCCACTTACTTCCTCCTCCTTGTTTAAAGATGAAGTTAGTGAAGTAAGCCAAACCTCATTGCAGGACCCCCAGTAACCCCTCCTGAACCCCTCCCTACACACATTCAAGGGTGGCCAGACCCAGACCAAGGAGGGACTGAGCATCAGGAGTTTTGTGTAACTTTTTATGGGTAAGATGAAGCCTTCAGGGCCTCAGAATGAAAAGTTTACGAGAAGAAAGAACTTTAGCCAGGTCTACTAACTTGTCCCCTGCCCCACCTCCACTGGAGTCTGCGCTGGTTGCCAAGGCTGGTTTGGTTCAGTCTTTGTGTTTTTCTCAGTTTGTTGTAACTGGCAGGGTCCTGACAACCTGAGGGACTTCACAGTGGCGTCAGGGCCATGTAGGGTCTGCTATGGCCATGATGCTCTGTGTCACACTGGTCCTAGAGATCCCACGCCAGGCAGTGGGAGCAATGCCCAGGACCAGGCCCAGCTCCCCAAGGACTGTTGGGCAAGAGGGTGGTTTTGGTCATAGTCAGAGTTTAGTTGAGAGCCTACTTTATGCAAGTAGAGACAGACTGGCCACTGCCATTTCTATCCTTCTAGGGGGAATACATCACATTTTTGGAAACTCAGCCACATGGAAATATAAAAACTGGAGGCCATTAATCAAGAGTTGGAAAGTGCCAACTCTTTATTTGGGCTTAAAATACAGGCTTTTTAGAAGAGGACGTAAAGAGAAATCTAAACATTCAGAACAAGTTGAGTTGACGGCTGGCGTTGCAAGAAACATTCAGTCTTTAGAAGATGCACCAAAATATATCCGATATCAAGTATCTGCAACCAAAACAGCCTTCAAAATACATCAAAGGAAACAGAGTACCTTTAGACAGCATGAAGCATGACCTGGATGACCATGGTGGTATTCAGGGGTGTGTGAGGCTGCTTTCGCAAGAAACCAGAGAAGGAAGAGTGAGTGAGCATATTAAGCAGAATGAAATATAGAAAACTCTGAAGGAGATCAGATCAAGCCTCTAGGTGGCCACTTGCTTAAAGAGGAGTGATTGGGCGGCCTTCCTGGGAGAAGGCAGCATGGATGGCGGGAGCTCAGAACTGGGTAGAACAACTGCATTCGAAAACCAGCGGCTCCTAGATTATTCAAAAGGAGTTTGAAGAAGTGAATGCAACTCAAAGAATTCTTATAAAACACTTTATTTATTTATTTATTTTTGTTTATTTATTTATTTATTTTTTGAGACAGGGTTGCCCAGGCTGCAGTGCAGTGCCACAGACATGGCTCACTGAAGCCTGGACGGACCTCCTGGGCTCGAGCAATCCTCCCACCTCAGCCTCCCAAGTAGCTGGGACTACAGGTGCACACCACCACACCCGGCTAATTTTGTGTTTTTTGTAGAGACAGGGTCTTTTTAGCTTGCCCATGCTGGTCTCCAACTCCTGGGCTCAAGTAATCCACTCGCCTCAGCCTCCCAAAGTGTTGGGATTACAGCAATGAGCCACTGAGCCCAGCTAAAACACCTTAAAAGAAATCAAATGTACACTAAATTAGCTGAAGGAGATGAAATGATCGATGCCCTCATATTTAAAATCTACAAACTGAGACAGCCTCACTGAAGTCAGACAAACACAGAAAGGGGAGTTAATAGCTCCAGCAAAAGGGGAGGTAACAGCTCCAGCAGGAACTCCAAGTCCTTCCTGAATTGCATCAAGAAAAAGAAATCAGTGTGCACCAAATAGCCAATTTAGAGAGAATTTGCCCTTTAATAATAGAGGAGACTATTTCCGAAGCAGATGGCAAGATCAAGCATGCTGGAGACTTATAAAGTACAAGCCCAAATTCTGTCAGAAAAATGCAGAAGGATCATAAGCTGTTACTCAAGCTAGCCTATTTCCTGTAAGAGAAAAAACCCACGATAATAGGCTGAGAGCTCTGTTGGCTGAAAAAAAAAAAAAACCTTAGAAACTTAAGAAAAATTGTACTTTAGTAAAAATTATTGGAGAAGAATGTTAATGCTTTTAAGAGTATGCCTGCAACCCTGATGTTCCAAATGGGTATTTGGCCAAGGCCAAGAGAACCACCAAGCAGGGCTGCCACATTAAACACAGGACACCCAGCTAAATTTGACAGACTCATACTACACAAATTATCATTATTTTATTCTTTGAGACAGGGTCTCATTCTGTCACCCAGGCCGGAGTGCTGTGGTGCGATCACAGCTCACTGCAGCCTCAACTTCCTGGGCTCAAGCCATCCTCCTGCCTCAGCCTCCTGAGTAGCTGGGACTACAGGCGGGCACCACCACGCTCAGCTAATTTTTAAATTTTTTTTGTAGAGATGGGGTCTCGCTTTGTGGTACAGGCTGGTGTTGAACTCCTGGGCTCAAGCGATCCTCCTGCCTCAGCCTCCCAAAGTGCTGGGGTTACAGGTGTGAGCCATTGCACTGGGCTATTTCTGATCTTTATTGAAAAAAATCTAACGATCTTTTAAAGCTGTCTTTAAAGACTTATTTATCCATATTTGGATTTTAGTTATCTCTGCCCAACTTTCATTGTTTCTTTCTTTCTTTCTTTTTTTTTTTTTTTTTTGAGAGGGCGTTTCACTCTTGTTGCCCAGGCTGGAGTGCAATGGAAGGATCTCAGCTCACCACAACCTCCGCCTCCCAGGTTCAAGCGATTCTTCTGCCTCAGCCTCCCGAGTAGTTGGGATTACAGGCATGCGCCACCACGCCCAGCTAAATATATATATAATTTTTTTTTATTTTTTAGTAGAGCTGGGGTTTCTCCATGCTGGTCAGGCTGGTCTCGAACTCCCGACTTCAGGTGATCCACCCGCCTCGGCCTCCCAAAGTGCTGGGATTACAGGCTTGAGCCACCGTGCCCGGCCATCTCTGCCCAACTTTCTACCTCCCTTCACTCTAATTGTCCTCCACAGCTCCTTTCCCACAGTCTTCGCCTGCACAGTAAGAGCTCCAGGCTATGCATCCAGACAGACTGATCTACTAAATGTGTGACCTCAAGCAAGTACCTTAACCGTGTGTGTGTGTGTGTGTGTGTGTGTGTGTGTGTGTGTGTGTGTTTGAGACACAGTATCACTCTGTCACCCAGGCTAGAGTGCAGTGGCGTGATCTCAGCTCAACACAACCTCTACCTCCTGGGTTCAAGTGATTCTCATGCCTCAGCCTCCCAAGTAGCTGGGACTACAGGTGCACAGCACCATGCCCCGCTAATTTTTGTATTTTTAGTAGAGATGGGGTTTCGCCATGTTGGCCAGGCTGGTCTCAAACTCCTGACCTCAGGTGATCCACCTGCCTTGGCCTCCCAAAGTACTGGGATTATAGGCGTGAGCCAATTTGCCCAGCCACCTTAACCTTTTGTATGTCAGTTTCCTTGTCTGTAAAACCAGGATAAAAGTGGTACCTTTACATAAGGGATATGTTCAAATTAAGAGAAATAATATGTCAAACACTTGGAAGTATTTTTATACTTGCTGTATAAAACTTGCTGTATATAACTGTTTTATTCAACTGAATTTAGTAAGCACTAAAGATGATAAAGCACAATAACCTACTATTAGCAGTTAGTGAACAACTGTTTCTTGAGTTAGGCATTGTAACAACCACTGGGTGTATGAAGATAATGAAGACAAAGTTGCTGTCACTGGGGTCTCTACATGCAGAAAGGAAGATGAGAAAACAATAAGCAATGGGATGGAATGGAACATCGTATCATAAAGTAAGAGTTCATCAGCAACTGCTCTCCCCAGGGCCCAGTAAGGGACCCCTGACCCAGTCATTCATGAAGAGAAGGAGGCCATTACAGCAGAAGTAACAGAGGAAAGACAGGCTCAATTTTCCAACAAGCCAGATGCCCGTAGAACTGAAGCTTGAGAAACTTCCATTTGTACAGTGAGTCACACCTGCTGCCTGTTGACCAGCTCCTCTTCTTCACCCCTCCCTAACTCCTGTTCTCCTGCACGTGGTTATGAGACAGATGCTAGACCCCTCATCTAACCACCTGCTGAGCAACTCTTCTTCCTTGCCCCACCTGTTTTCCTTCCCCTGCTATAATCTAAACCCCTAACTTTAGTTGGCGAGAGAAAGACATATTTGAGGCTTGCCTCCCATCCCTCCAGCTGACGTCACCTGTAATAAAGCCATTTTCTCTGGCAATACTCACTGTCTCAGTGACTGGCTCTCTGTGTGGCAAGCAGCAGGACCTAGGCTGAACCCCTAGCAATCGGTAACAGGCATTGCTGTTTTAAAGGCTCCAAGTCACTAAAGGAGATGAGGTTGAGAATATAGACAGCAGAACAGACAAATCATTAAAGATGCTGATGGTAGACAGTACAGATTCTGGAGGTGGCCTGCTTGGGTTCAAATCCTTGTTCTACCACTTAGCAGCTTTGTGACTTTGCGAAAATTAAATGCCTCAGTTTCCAGGTCTATAAAATGGGGACAATAGTAATGGTAGTAATAACTACCTCATAGAGATGGGAGAAATTAAGTAATGGACATAAAGTGCTTAGCACTATGCCTGTATTGAAAGTAGTAAATGCTCAATACATGTTAGCGGCTGCTGCTTTTAATACAGATCTAGATCTCTATCTTCCAAGATGACATAGGTATAGATATATGAATAACTATAGATACCTCAGGGGAACCGCCTTCCTCACCATGTCCGCCCAGTTTTATGCTGGGAAACCGAATCATCTTAAGTCATTTCCTGGTAGACTTTGTTCACAACAGTTCTGTCCTAGCTGCTGAGAGGAAAGCATGAGTAGATTTTCTGTGCCTACCCTGTTCCCACCCACTAATTATTCTGGACTCCTCAACCCTCCTTTCCAGATACCTGTCCCTGTCCAATCTCCTAAGTAACCAAGTCAATTAATATATAAAGGTTTAGCACTGAAGAACTGCCAGGAGCAGAGGGTCCCTGGTGGCTAAGCAGACTGTATTCTACCTCCCAGGTTTCTTCCTCCTTCCCTTGGAGGGTCTCTAGTTTCTATTGCCCTTGTCATCCTCACCCATCCATCCATCCATCCAGCCAGCCAGCCAGCCATCCATCCATTCATTCAGCCATCCATGTGGCCATCCAAACATCTATCAACCAGGGGCAATTTTGCAAGGAACTTCCAGCAATGCCTAGAGATAGATATTCTTTGGTTATCACAATTGGTGGTGAGGAGCAGGGTGCTTCTGGCATCCAGTAGTTGGAGACCAGGGATGTTACTAATGCAGAGGACAGCCCATACAACCGAGAGTTTTTCAGCCTAAAATAACAATGGTCCCAAGGTTGTGAAACTCTGTATCCAGCCAGCCATCCTACCATCCAGGCATATCTTTATCTATTTATTCCTTCTGTATTTACCTTAACGACTATGTGGTTCATCCTGGAAAGACTACAGGTAAGGTTTGCTCATAGGCCCCCATCCCAATCTTTAATGGTGTTTTATACCTTCCCATTCATGTCTGAGAAGATAATTTAGTTATTCAAAGACAGAAAATACCTTAACAATGTACTTTGGTCTCTGGATATGTCTACTGGCACTGGCAGGTGGGGGGCTGTCTAGACAGACACCCAGAAACATTCCCCACTTCTTGAGCAGGAATCCCAGTGACCAGGGACTCACCGATACTAGGGAATCTCACGAGGTGATCAGTTTGCAGTGCAGAGTGGCACCATCCCCACAGATCTCTCCCTGTGGCTGCCAGGCAGGACACCCAAGACTTCCAGTCTCTGTCTTCGTCTTACCCTGCTTCTCTGCAGCATGTGACACAGTTGACTACACCTTCCCTGTTAGAGCATGATCCTCCCTTGGCTTCTGTGCACCACACATTCCTGATAGAAGGAGGCCTCCTTGTCACCGTGCTGGTTTCTTCCCCTCTTCTGCTCAACCTCTAAATGTGCACAAGCCCCAAGGCTTCATCCTGGCCTTTGGCTGCTCCTTCTATGGGTTATTCCCAGGTATTCTCATTCAGCCTCATGACTTTCAATTCCCTGTAAGCTGAATCCCAAATCTGTATCTCCAGCCCAGCCTCCTCCCAGGATCCATGTATCAAACTGCTACTTAATGTCTCCTGGATGCTTAAAGGACATCTGAAACCCAACACAACTGAGATAATTCTCCCCCATTCCCCTCTCCATGGGCTTCCATTTCACAACCATCTACCCTGTTCTTTAGACCAAAAGCCTGGGAGTCATCCTGGAGTCCTCTCTTTCCTTCCTACCTCCCCACACATCCAATTCTTCTCCATGTTCTTCTGACTCTATTTACAAACATAGTGCAACTCCACCCACTTCTCTCTATATCCCAGAATATAAAGCCTCCCTAAAAGCAGGGACCTGGTCAATCCCTCACTGTTATTTCCAGTGCCTGGCACACAGTAGGTGCTCATTAAATGAAACTTCAGGTGGGTGGTGAACACCCTTCTCCTAAGTCAAGCGAAATTAGAAACCAAAAGGTTGTCTAGTAGGCATCCGACAGGGCAGCAGGCAGCACAGTGGAGGGGGTGTCTCAAGGACTATTTCAGCAGATGATGGAAATACCCAATGACTTTCACCAGACCTGCAGACTCGATTTGTTGTTTAGTTCGCTCTGAACTTCATGTGTCCCTTCCTTGGGCTTGATTCACCTCCACCCCTTAGCAAGCAGCTGGTGCTTATTACACTGTTGGTTAAATGAATGAGTTTTTGAAAGCTTTCAAGTCCCTATCCTTTGAGCTCCCTGTTCCACCTCCTCTGAACACATTCTTTCCTCACACCAGGTACAGCATGACTACTTAGGCCTCAGCTTGCCTAAGGCCTATTTACAAATAATGTCTTAGAGTGGGTCATTCCTTTCAACCATTATACTTTGATTTTTCTTAATTTCATTCTAAGGATCACATTATCTAAGTGTGTTAGTTTGCTAAGGTTGCCGTAACAAAGTACCGCGGACTGGGTGGCTGGAAGTCCAAGACCAAGGTGTCTGCAGGGTTGGTTTCTCCAGAGGCCTCTCTCCCTGGCTTGTAGATGCCATCTTCTCCCAAGGGGTCTCGTGGTCCCCCTTTTGTGTGTGTCTGTGTCCGAATCTCCTCTTCTTATAAGGACAGTGATGTAAAAGGAATGAAGGGAGGGGGGTGGCCAGGACTGGATTAGGACCGACTCTAATGACCTCATTTTAATTTAATTACCTCTTTAAAGACCCTATCTCCAAATACAGTCCCATTCTGAGGTACTGGAGATTAAGACTTCAACATATGAATTGAGGATAGGGGTACAATTTAGCCCATTAAACTGTCACCAATTCCTAGACTTAACTTTTTTATTGACAACAATAATTACAGATGAAAAAATGTCCTTAAGCATAGCCCGAAAGACAGCTCAAGTTCTAAAAAGAAATGCCTCCCATACCCAGGCCAAAGAGGTCCACACTCCCTAAACAAGTACAAACTGCTAGGGGGACCCACATGCCCTTATCCCTGTGGATGAACCTGAACTTTAATCTTGTGGGTGAAACACAACTGCGCTGTGAAACATGAATATGAAAGAACAGACAAGGCAACCAGATGCACGTGCTACCGTTTTTCCTGATTGAATTTCCACTTCTACAACAAATAGACTCTGGATTTGACAAGAGTGGGTTATCTCTAGTAGACCCATCTTGCCCCGGCTGACTCCTGTTCATCAGCTCATCACTTCAACGATGCCTCCCCAGAAAAGCCCACCCTGACTACCCTAGCCAATGCTGGCCACCCCTCACCCTTCATTCCTCTTACATCACTGTTTTATTTTCTTCAAAGCACTTACTCTTGGAAATAATCACACTTATTTACTTGCTTATTGCCTGTCTCCTTTCGTTAGAACATAGACGAAAGGGAATAGTAGGGCCCTTGTCTATCTTGGTTCAAGCCTGAATCCCCACAGCCTGGTGCATGAGACACCTCGCTCAATCAATAGGCATTGAATGAATGAATAAGACGCTGCTGCACTTTTAAGAGTAAGTGTGACTTTCAGGTGACTTTTTTTTTTTTTTTTTTGGAGACAGGGTCTTACTCCGCCACCCAGGCTGGAGCGCAGTGGTGAGATCTCAGCTCATTGCAACCTCTGCCTCCCAGGTTTGAGTGACCCTCTCACCTCAGCCTCCTGAGTAGCCGGGATTACAGGCATGCACCACCATACCCGGCTAATTTTTGTATTTTTAGTGGAGACGAGGTTTCACCATGTTGGCCAGGCTGGTCTCGAACTGCTGACCTCAAGTGATCCACCCGCCTCAGCCTCCCAAAGTGCTGGGATTACCTCCTAGAGTGCTGAGCCACCGCGCCCGGCCTCAAGTGACTTTTTCATATTCACCCTCCAAACTGTATTTGTTTTTTTCTGAGTCTAAAGTGGTTAAAAATCATTTGCCTTCCTTCTGGGCGGTGACTCAAACTTGTAGCCGGGAAGGAAGGCGGAGGAGGGGAGTTCGGGGTGGAACTCAACAGTAGCAGAAGCGCGGCCCTGCAGACTGCCACAAGGGGGCGCCGCCGGAACCCAGTTTCTCTCCAGGTCTTCGCCCGGAGCGAGGCCCGGCGGGGACTCCCGGAGGCCTCAAGGGCCCTCAGCTAGGCGCCACCACCTCCAGGCCTGCGGTCCGCGAACGTGCCTCTTGCCCTCTGCAGGTTCTCCCAACCGCGGGAAGAGAGGCCCGGCCCGCGACGGCGTTCCCAGGAAGAAGGCTGGCTGCAAAAACATTCCCTTCGCAGCAACTACAAATACAGAATTCCTCGGAAGAAATTTATAATTACCTAAAGAAAGGCACAAAGCTTTACTACGGACCATAAAGCTTAAAGTAAATGGAGAGACAAACCATATTCTTGGATGGGAAGATTATGAAAATGCTGATTCTCCCCAAAATTAAAGCAAATCCAATTTAAATCCCAACAGGTTTTTGCAAACAAGTAGCAAACCATTCTAAAATTTGTCTTGAAAAGCCAACACATTGCAATAGTCAAGATCATTAAAAAAAAAAAAAGTAGTGATGACCAACAATTTTGATGTTTGTTTATGTGTGTCTATCAGTGCTGGAAGGAAATATTGGTGACTATATAAGGAGGAGAGGAACTTTCTGCGTGCACAAGCAAGGAATAAACCATAATAGAAAAGTTTGATAGATTTATGTATCAAAAGAGCCTATGAATGCAATAAAGAGGCAGATGTCAAAATGGAAAAATACCAGTAACTTCTGATGGACACAGGTAATATTCTTAATATACAGAGGGGTCTTCTCTGTTTTTTATGAAGATCAACAGACAAATAGAAAACTGGGAAAGGACACAGGCAGACTATTCAGAAAGAACTATTTGACCAATAAACACATAGGAAAATATTCTAGACCTCCCACTAATCAGAGAGGTGCAAATTAAAACAACATGATGGCCGGGTGCAGGAGCTCATGCCTGTAATCCCAGCACTCTGGGAGGCCGAAGTGGAAGGATCACTTGAGACCAGGGGTTCGAGACCAGCCTGGGCAACATGGAGAAACCCCATCTCTACAAAAAAGGCCAGGGATGGTGGCTCATGCCTGTAATTCCAGCACTTTGGGAGGCCGAAGCGGGCAGATCACTTGAGGTCAGGAGTTCGAGACCAGCCTGGCCAACATGGTGAAACCCTGTCTCTACTAAAAATGCAAAAATTAGCTGGACGTGGTGGAGGTGGGCGCCTGTAATCCCAGCTACCCTGGAGGCTGAGGAGGAGAATCGCTTGAACTCGGGAGGTGCAGGTTGCATTGAGCTGAGATCGTGCCACTGCACCCCAGCCTGGGCGACGGAGGGAGATTTCGTCTCAAAAAACAAAAACGAACAAACAAACAAAAATTAGCCAGGCGTGGTGGCATGCTCCGGTAGTACCAGCTATTCAGGAGGCTGGAGTGGGAGGACTGGTTGAGCCCAGGAGGTCGAGGATGCAGTGAGCCAAGGTTGCACCACTGCACTCCAGCCTGGGCCACGGAGCGAGACCCTGTCTCGAAACAAAACAAAACAACCTCCCGCCCCTTCCAAAAACTCATGACGCTCTCTTCTCCCTCCAAACAGGCAAATATTAACTAAAAAGATGGCCCCAGAACTTGGGATATCCCTTCCTCCAGCCAGTTTCTACCGCGCATATCCCATGGCCGGGCTCGCTCCCAGACGCGGGCGGATGCGCAGTGAAAACGCTGAGCAAAGCTCCTGCTGTCCTGGGGCCCACACTCCAGGGACAAAGGCGGGAACGCGGGGATGCGCGACAAAACAGATAATGCGTCACACACTAGCGAGCAATGCGTGCTATAAAGAAAAATCACGCGGTAGGGGCAGAGAGTGAGGGGGGTACCATTCGATGGGGAGGCCGGGGAAGGCAGGGGTGCCGAGGGGCCCCCAGACCTGGATGACGTCAGTCAACCACGCACAGGTGCTGGAAAGGATGTTCCGGGCTACAGGGGCCAAAGCCTGTATGCAGGAGCGGGGCAAGTGTGTTCAGGAGAGGGGAGGAGAGGGCAGAGGGGAGGCCAGCGCGCCGGCCTGGGCCTGGTAGAGTAGGGTGTGGAGCCCCCTGGCCAGGCTTGGGGTTAATTCTGAATGACAGAGGAAGCCGGGGAGGGTGTTTGGCCAGGGGCTCGGCAGGATTGATTTATGTTCTCAAGTGCGCCCCCGGGCGGCTGCGGGGAGAACAGCCTTGGCGGGGGCGGTGGAGGCGCCAGGTGAGAGACCAGATGAGATGGTCCCAACCAAAGGATGGCGTGGACCACGGTGGGAGAAACGGTCCCATCTGGACAGACTTTGGAGGAATAGCCTGGGGACTTACGCAGAGATTCGGTGTAGGATGTGAAACAAAGAGGGGAGACGAGGATGGCTTCGAGTTTTGGCCTGGGCTGCTGGGACAGAGTTGTCCTGGCTGGAATGGTGAAGCCTGGGAGGCGGGCAGGTTTGGAAGAGAACGTACTGTGATGGCGGGAATGTACAGAGTCACAGCTTTTTAGAAGAGCAGATTGTCAATATTTGTCAAATATTTTGCGAGGTGCAGGGCATTTAAACCAGCTAACCCACTTGTAGCAATTTATCTTAGAAAAACAGCAGGCTAGGAAGAAAGGAAGCTCACTGGGCATATACATATCTTCAAGGCTGCTTTGCTTGCAAAAGCAAACGTTTGGAAAAACATAAATATTTTCAATCAAATAAAATTCAGTGCAGCAAAAGATAGAACCCTATACATCCATTAAAATATTGGGGAGGGGGGAGGGATAGCATTAGGAGATATTCCTAATGCTAAATGACGAGTTAATGGGTGCAGCACACCAGCATGGCACATGTATACATATGTAACTAACCTGCACATTGTGCACATGTACTCTAAAACTTAAAGTATAATAATAATTTTTTTAAAAAAAGAAAAAAATATATATATACATAAAATCTGCCCTGGGTGACATGGGTAGGTGATCAGAAAATTTGAGGTGAAAAACAGCAGATCAGAAAATTATACAATCTCACTTTTTACAAAATCAGCTTTGTAGGTGTGCGTATGGAGGTAGAGAAAACCTGGAAGAATATACAGTGATTGCACATTGAGCTGGATAACAGCAGGTATCCTAGGAAAGTCTAATTATGGTCAAGGCAGATGTTATGGGCTGAATTGTGTTCCCCTCCACATTCATATGTTGATGCTGGGCATGGTGGCTCATGCCTGTAATCCCAGCACTTTGAGAGGCCAAGGCAGGCAGATCACTTGAGGTCAGGAGTTTGAAACCAGCTTGGCCAACATGGTGAAACCCCGTCTCTACTAAAAATACAAAAATTGGCCAGGCATGGTGGTGCACACCTGTAATCCCAGCTACTCGGGAGGCTGAGGCATGAGAATCGGTTGAACCCAAGAGGCAGAGGTTGCAGTGAGACAAGATCGCGCCACTGCACTCCAGCCTGGGCAACAAAGCGAGACTTCATTGCAAAAAAAAAAAAAGAAAAGAAAAGAAAAATAATTTGTATGTTAAAGTCCTAATCCCCAGTACCTCAGAATGTGTTGGAAATAGAGTGGTTACAGATATCATTAGTTAAGGTGAGGTCATTAGGGTGAGCCCTATTCCAAGATGACTGATGTCCTCATTAAAAGGGGAAATTTGGATACGGACACACAGGGAGAACATGGTGAGAAAATAAAGGCAGAAATCAGGGCAATACCAAATACACACCAAAGAATGCCAAAGATTGCCAGTAAGCCAACAGAAGCTGGGAGAGAGGCCGGCAGCCAATTCTTCCTCGCAGCCCCCAGAGGAAACCAACCCTACTGGCGCTTTGATCTTGCACTTGAGATCCTCCAGTGCTATGAGACGATAAATGTTTGTTGTTTGAGTCGCTCCATTGGGGTACTTGATTATGGCAGCCTTAGCAAACTAATACAGCTGACTTGCTATCTCATCTGAAATTTCCACACTACATAATATATTTATCTTCGGAAAACCTAAGCATTTTCATTTTAAATAGAAAATTTAATTAACAATTAATTTATCTGGTATAATAACTTAATTGGGTAAAAACAACTTTCAAATTTGTATTCCTGTTGATGGCATTTTCATTTTCTGAGCGTTATTCTGAAAAATTCAGGTAAAACAATGTTATTGTTTTAAAAAATGTTTTAAATTGAAAAAAAAATTCAACACCCTGCTGGGGAGGCTGTCAGAAGGAGGTAGCAGTAGTGGCAGTGCTGGTTGGTTTGACCGAGGAGACCTTTGTGAAGAGCAATGAAGATATCCATTGCAGTGTTGTTTATAACAGTGAAAAACTGGACGCCATCCAAACAACCAGCAGCTGAAAGTTCTCTGGGTTATAGCACCTCCCAGCTCTACACCATTTATCTCATTTAATCCTAATCTTATTATTTAGCCATTATTACCTGTGAAATAGATAATGTTTCCCCCAATTCGTAGACAGAAACATAATGAATATGAGAAAAGGAGTTCATCTTCACTAGCAATGTTTTAAAGTTAGGAAAATAAGAACAGAACAATATGAATAGAAAGAAATTACTGTCATTGTTTTAAATGCAGAAATAAGGTAATCAGAAAACAAAAAAATATATAATCGATACATCCAAAAGCTGGTTCTTTCAAAAAAAACCATAATCAGCAAGTATCTGGCACTTCCACTTTTTCTGAATTAAAACAACAACAAGAAAACATGACAATATTGAGGTATATGTTCTTATGAAATTAAAGGACATGTTTTAAATGACTTCACTAACTGTTGATGAGAGCATGGTGTCACCAGTTCTCGCAAGTATGGCTGATGATAAATTGAAAAAAATTCTGGAGAGGAATTTAGCAACTTTTATAAAAAAGCCTAGTATATGGGGACGAAGATTTGTACACAAAGATGTTTACACAGGCTGGAACTCTTGAGCTCAAGTGCTCCTCCTACCTCAACCTCCCGATTAGCTGGGACTACAGACACGTGCCACCACGGCCAGCTAATTTTTTATTTTTTATTTTTGTAGAGATGGGCTTCTCGCTATGTTGCCCAGGCTGGTCTCAAACTCTTGGTCTCAAGCAATCCTCCTACCACAGCCTCCCAAAGGCGCTCGGATTACAGTCAGAAGCCACCTAAACTGGCCCTCTCTCAGCTCTTCAAGGACACCTGCCTTCCTTGTCAGAGAGCCCTCCTCCCACATCTTGAAACCAGCAACACTGCATCGAGTCTTTCATTGAGTCCTTCCTCTGTTTTTATTTTATATTATTGAGATGGAGCCTGGCTCTGTCACACAGGCTGGAGTGCAGTGGCGCGATCCTGGCTCACTGCAACCTCTGCCTCCCCAGTTCACGCAATTCTCCTGCCTCAGCCTCCTGGGTAGCTGGGATTACTGGCACCCGCCACTGTGCCAGGCTAATTTTTGTATTTTTGTAGAGATGAGGTCATAAACTTAATTACATCTGCAAAGTTCTTTTCATCGTGTAAGGTAACAGGTTCCAGAGATTAGGATATGGATATCCTTGAGAGAAGGAGGAGGCATTCTGCCTTCCACAGGAGAAAATGTTGAAATTATCTTCAAGAGAAAAAAAGCAGGATGTTAATCAGGGTTTCTCAACCTTGGAGCTATTGATATTTTAGACTGGATAGTTCTTTGTCGTGAGGACGGTCCTGTGCATTACAGAATGTTCAGCAGCAGCCCTGGCTTCTACCCACTAGAGCCCAGTGACACACACAACCCTCCAGCTGTGACAACTGAAAATATCTCTAAATGTCCCTGTTGAGGAAGGTCAAAATCGCCCCCAACCAGGAACACACACACACACACACACACACACACAGTGTGGTCCTAATTCTGTAAAAAACAGCACACACACACACACACGCACAGGCGTGCATGCTCGTATATACATAGACTACAAACTCTTGAAGAAAAATAACAAAATATTAATAGAGGTTATCATGAGTTTTGTCATAATAGTTGTTTTTTGTTCTTTATGCTTTTCTCTGCCTTTCAAGTTGGAATAGCTCTTACTTTTAAGCATTATTTTACAAAGCAATTTTGCTCCAAATAGATTTTCAAACATGAAATTTATGTTTTTATTCCTAGGAGAAGTGCTACTTGATAGCACTTTGCTGTTCTAATGTACTGTTGGATTTTTTAAATCTCTATTCATAACTAAGTGATGTTTTTTTCTTTTACTTGTCAGATTTTTGTGTCAGAATACATAATCTATGCTAAAATTAATTGAAGCATCAATGGAATTGGCAGTGCCTTTTGTCTGAAAGAACCATCCAGTTAAATGGTTGGGCTGCTCAGAGCTGTTTTTTGGAGATAATTGCTTGAGAACTTTTTCCAGTAGTTTCCTTGATTACAGGGTATTATCATTTTCTACTTCTTCTTGAGTCCATTTTGGCCATTTATACTTTTTCATAAAATCACCCACATCAGGGCATTTATATTCATTAGATAGGACTGTATAGAAAAATACCTTATAATTTGTCATATCCACTCTATCTATAGTTTTTTCTCTTATTTATTCATTATATTTTCCCAAGATTTGTCTCTTTCTATTGATTTTTTTTCAGAAGAACTGCCTCTTCATTATACTTATCAGTTCTTTAGATTTTCTATTTTCTCATTCATTTAGTTTCTTCCTTCTGTTTTTTGTTTTTTTTTTTAATTTGTTTTTTCTTTTTGAGACAGAGTCTCACTCTGTCGCCCAGGCTGGAGCACAGTGGCGCAATCTTGGCTCACTGCAATCTCTGCCTCCCAGGTACAAGCAATTCTCCTACCTCAGCCTCCCGAGTAGCTGGGATTACAGGTGCCCACTACCACGCCCGGCTAATTTTTGTATTTGTATTTATTTTTTTTTTTTGAGACAAAGTTTCGCTCTTGTTGCCCAGGCTGAAGCACAATGGTGTGATCTCGACTTACTGCAACCTCTGCCTCCCGGGTTCAAGCTATTCTCCCACCTCAGCCTCCCGAGTAGATGGGATTACAGGTGACCGCCACCACGCCTGGCTAATTTTTGTATATTTAGTAGAGATGGGGTTTCACTATGTTGACCAGGCTGGTCTCAAATCTTCTGTTTTCTTTAGGTTTGTTTTGTTGTTCCCTCCCTGGGTTTTTGGCTGTCAATACTTAAGTCATTTGCTTTATTTTTATTATTTTAATTATACATTCTTATTTTTTTAATTATGGATTTTTTTCTTTTTTCTTTTTCTTTCTTTTTTTTTTTTTTTTTTTGAGATGGAGTTTTGCTCTTGTTGCCCAAGCTGGCTGGGGTGCAATGGTGTGATCTCAGCTCACTGCCATCTCCACCTCCCAGGTTCAAGCAATTCTGCCTCGGCCTCTTGAGTAGCTGCGATTACAGGCGTGCACCACCATGCCCAGCTATTTTTTTGTATTTTTAGTAGAAACGGGGTTTCTCCATGTTAGCCAGCTTGTCTTGAACTCCTGACCTCAGGTAATCTGCCCGCCTTGGCCTCCCAATGTGCTGGGATTACAGGCGTGAGCCACCGCACCCGGCTAAATTATGGATTTTCACAAGGATTGCTGAGTCCCATTACCCATTTCCCTTTCTTCTTTAGTAATAGGAACTGATTTAACTGAGCTCATTGCTACCTAGTTTAAAAGACTACATTTCTCAATCTTTAGCTCTATAATTTTTCTAGTTTGACATCTGCCCCTTTCTTTCCTTTTGCTTTTTTTTTTTTTCCGGCAGAGTCTCATGCTGTCTCCCAGGCTGGAGTGCAGTGGCGCAATCATGACTCACTGCAGCCTCATTCTCCCAGGCTCAAGTGATCCTCCCACCTCAGCCTCCCAAGTAGCTGGGACTACAGGTGCACACTACCATGCCCAGCTAATTTGTGTACTTTTTGTAGAAATGGGGTTTTGCCACGTTGCCCAGGCTGGTCTTGAACTTCTGGGCTCCTATCCTTCTGGCTCGGCCTCCCAGACTGCTGGGATTACAGGTGTGAACCACCGCATTTTACCCGCCTCTGTATTTCATTCATGACATTTTCAGATATGTAAATATATCAAATTTTCCATCATGATTTCTTGCCTTTAGAAAGTGCCTACTTTATATTCACCAATGTTTTCTTCTAGCACTGCTATTTCCATTACAGTGAAATCTTCAGTCATCACTACTTTTATTTTAAAATTCTTGGCAACTGCAAAGTATTGGCTTTTCAAACCAAATTTTAGCATGATTTTTCTACTTGTCCGCAAAAGTATATTAGGACTTTGATTGAATTTACTTTAGTTTGAGCAAGGATTGACATTTTCATAATCTTCCTATCCAGAAGTATGGTTTGTCTTTCCACTTACTTAGCTTCTTCCCCTCAGCAGAATTTGTCCCTTCCTTTATATCGTTTATAAACTTGTTCCTAGGAATGCTACATTCGTAGTTGCTCTTGTGAAAGGGGTAATTTACCATCATCGTGCTTCCAGCTGCACGTTGTGATGGTGTGTGTCCCCGCAGCTGGGTGGCTGGGGCTGTTTGCAGACAGCCATTTTAGTAGAGTCCTTGCGGGTCAGCCTCCCCTTCCTGCAGTCCAGGTATCTGGAGAGAGTGAGAATCTCACGTGAAGAAGCCCCTGGGAGTAGGAATTGGTGGGGATAGAGATTCAGTCCCAAGGGTTATCTCTCCAGAACCAATCACTAAACCACCTCTCTCCAAAGAAGCTCTTTCCACCAAAGAATTTCAACATCACATCTAGCTCGGTGGCTCACCCTGAGACCACATGTGCAGCAGGATAATCAACGAAAGGTATAACAGAAGCTTCTGAGCTGACAATGAAGGACTCTCTTCCTCCTTCTGTCAGCCACACCTATCACCCATGGTGGCTCCTGTAGGAAACCCGACCTACCATTATGAAAATCTCACCTCCTCGTCTGTGAAGTGAACGTGACACATTAAAAATGAGATTCTGGAGACCAGCCACAGTGGCTCACCCCTGTAATCCCAGCACTTTGGTAGGCCGAGGCAGGTGGATTGCTTGAGGCCAGGAGTTCGAGACCAGTCTGGCCAACATGGTGAAACCCTGTCTCTACTGAAAATATAAAAAAATTAGCCAGGTGTGGTGGCACATACCTGTAATCCCAGCTACTCCGGAGACTGAGGGACAAGAATAGCTTGAACCTGGGAGCTGGAAGTTGCAATGAGCTGAGATTGTACCACTGCACTCCAGCCTGGGCAACAGAGTGAGATTTGATCCAAAAAAAAAAAAGAAGAAAAGAAAATAAGATTCTGAAGGCCAGGTGCGGTAGTTCATGTCTGTAGTCCCAGTACTTTGGAGGCTGAGGCAGGCGGATCGCTTGAGCCCAGGGGTTAGAGACCAGCCTGGGCAACATGGCAAAACCCTATCCATAAAAAAAGAAAACAAATGAGACTAAGTTCCCAGATAGGTATGTACTCAGCAGTGAGGTGCACATACATTCACTGAGGACACGTACCAGAATGTTTGTAGCAGCACTGTTGGTTATAGCCCCAAACTGGAAACAATCCAATTATCTATCCACAGTGGAATGGATAAACAAATTGTAGTACACGAAAGAATACCTACAATCATGAGAATGAACCAACTGCCAATATATTTTCAACACAGACTCTCACAACCATAGTGTTAAGGATGCCAGACAGAAGACAGCACATAGCATGAGCCTCATGAATGTGAAGTTTTAAAAAATAGAGAAAGCTCCTCAATGAACAGGAAATTAGGATAGTGGTTACTCATGGGTAAGAAGTGGTGATGGGAAGAGGAATGAGGGGCCATCAGTGGATCTGTTAATGTTCTGGCACTTGACCTGGGTACCTTGTTACATCAGCCCTAGGAAACTATTAGAAAAGGCATCTACGAAAAACTTGCCACTAAATTACATTCCTAGTGAAACAGCAAACACTTGCTCTCTAGGATCAGAAACAAGGTGAGGATGTTCACCGTTATCACATCTATACCACATTGTACTGGAGCCCTTACTCGTAATCCAAGAGAAAGAAAAGGCATAAAGATTGAGGAAAAGAGGTAAAACTGTCTTTGTTCTCAGATGATGCGATTATGTATATAGAAAACCCAACGAACCTATTTAAAATACCATGACTAAAAAATGAATATATACAGGTTGTAAAGAATACAAGGTCAGCTGGGTGCGGTGGCTCAAGCCTGTAATCCCAGCACTTTGGGAGGCCAAGGTGGGTGGATCTTGAGGTCAGGAGATAGAGACCATCCTGGCTAATATGGTGAAACCCCGTCTCTACTAAAACTACAAAAAATTAGCCAGGCATGGTGGCGGGTGCCTGTAGTCCCAGCTACTCGGGAGGCTGAGGCAGGAGAATGGCATGAACCTGGGAGGCGGAGCTTGCAGTGAGCTGAGATCGCGCCACTGCACTCTAGCTTGGGCGACAGAGTGAGACTCCGTCTCAAATAAAAAAGAATACAAGGTCGATTTTCCAAATTCCATTGTATGTCTATACATTACCAATAAAGAATTATAAAACGAAACAAATAAATGCAATAGCATCAGAAACATAAAATACTTGGACATAAATTGAACAAAAGATGTTCAAGACCTCTATATTCTCTATACTAAAAAGAACACAACATTTGTGAGAGGAATTAAACAAATGGAGAAATATACCATGTTCATGGATTTGAAATCAAAATTGTTGAGATATCATTTTCCCCAAAATTGGTTTATAGATTTAACATAAGCCCAATTAATACCAACAGATTTTCTTTTGTAGAATTTGATAAACCAATTCAAACGGTTATTTGGGTATTCAAAGGATCTAGAAAAGCTCAACAGTCTTGAAAAAGTCAGAGTACTCATACTGTCTGATGTTAATACTTATTAGAAATCTAAAGTGATCAAGACAGTGTGAAATTGGCATAAGGATAGAAAAAAATAAACTAATGTAACAGAACAAAGAGTCTAGAAATAAATCCATTAAACGTTGTCAATTGGTTTTTGACAAAGATGCCAAAACAATTAAATGAGAAAAACAAAATTTCTTAAATACTGCTGGGACACCTGTATAACCATATGGAAAAGAAATAAACCTCAATCCCTACCTCATACCTTACATTAAAAAATCAATTAAAAGTGGATCACAGACCTATATATGAAACCTAAAACTACAAAGCTTCTGAAAGAAAGAATATGAGAATATCTTCAAAATTTGAACATGGGTGTTTAAAGAATTTTTAGACAGGACATTAAAAGCACTAACAATAAAATTAAAATTTATACATTGAGCTTGATCAAAATTATAAATTTCTACTCATGAAAAGACAAAATTTTAAAAGTGAAATACCACAGTCTGAAAGGAAATATTCACAATGAATATACATGACAAAAGACTTGTATCCACAATATAAAACGAATTCCTACAAATCAATAATTAAAAGACAATCTAAATGACCAAAAGACTTGAGCAGACACTTCACAAAAGAAGATATACGAATGGCCAATACCACATAAAAAGATGTTCAGCATCATTAGTCATCAGAAAAATACAAATTAAAACCACAATAAAATAAAATTTTACTAAATACAATTGCTGAAATTAAAATAACTGACAGCACCAAATATTGGTAAGGTTGTGGAGCAACTGAAACTCTCATACATTGCTGGTGGGAGTATAAAATAGCACAGATATGTTGGCAGGGCTGTACTGAAATGGGGAGAGAGTCATGTGAATGGTCTGTCCAGATCAGGCAATAAGGGAGTGCAATTTCTGCACAGAATTTAAAAATGATAATAAAACTAACTAAAAATTGATCTACTTTACATCATCACAATGCATTCGCATTTCTAAACAATGTCAGTGATAAAATATGTCTGTCTTGTAGGGTGGGCCATTTCTACCTCATCCTCACTGATGCTATTTACTCAAGAGAAATTAAAACAAAAATACATGTAAAGAAATGTCCATAGCAATTTTATGGTGGAAGACTGAAGGCAACCCAAATGTCCATGTCAGGAGAATGGATAAACAAGTTGTAGTGTATTTTAAAAATGGAATATTACTCAGCAAGTAAAAAGAACAAACTATTGTGGATAAACCTCATAAACATATTGAGTGAAACTAGACACAAAAGAATACATGTTGTACAGTATATGAAATTCAAGAACATGGCCAGGCATGGTGGCTCACACCTGTAATCCCAGCACTTTGGGAGGCCAAGGTGGGTGGATCACCTGGGGTCAGGAGTTCAAGACCAGCCTGACCAACATGGTGAAACCCTGTCTCTATTAAAAACCTCCTTTAAAAAAATTAGCCAGGTGTAGTGGTACACACCTGTAGTCTCAGCTACTCGGGAGACTGAGGCAGGAGAATTGCTTGAACCCAGGAGGCAGAGGTTGCCGTGAGCCAAGATGGTGCCACTGCACTCCAGCCTGGGTGACAGAACAAGACTCTGTCTCAAAAAAAAGAAAAGAAAGAAAGAAAGAAAAGAAAAAGAAAATAAAATAAATTAAAGAACAGATAAAACTTAATCTATAGTGATGGAAACCAGAACAGTGGTTGCCAGTGGTGGTGGGGATTTACTGGAAAAGAATGGGAAGAAATTTTCTGGAATTATGGAAATGTTCTATATCTTGATTGGTTTGTTGGATACATGAATATATATCTTTGTAAAATAGTTTTTAATTTTACCTAAAATTTTTTAAAATTACCTTCAACACTTAGCTTTCAGCTAGCTCCTCAGTGGAAAAGAGGGGCCTCTGAAGGGGGCAGGTGGAAGTAGGGGAGGTGGAGCTGAAGATAGCTGCTGCTCTTGTCAGAAGAACAGGATCTCAAACTCACCCACTCCCTTACTCAGAGCATGTGATTGATGGAGCACACTTCTCCTTGAGAAGAACTCTGAGGACAATGGGCACACCCTTGTCTGAGCCCGTTACATTTCCAGAAAGCTAATCTACTGACCCTCTATGGATTTGTTACAACCGTAAGTCTTACATAACCAGTGCTTTAAATTGTAATAAACTAGATATCTTTGCAAACAACATTCAACTTCTAAATTTTGAGAAACAGGCAAATACATGTAAAAGTTCTCATTTCTGATTTTATTTTAACTAGAGACGGGGATCTCGCTATGTTGCCCAGGTTGATCTTGAACTCCTGGGCTCAAGCAATCCGCCCACCTTGGCCTCCCAAAGTGCTAGGATTACAGGCAGGAGCCACCGTGCACAGCCTGGGATTTTATTTTCAAAGTGAACTGTTGCAGGATTGATTCCAACAGCCCTTCCCACTGGAGCCAATCACACCGGAGTTGATGAGGGAAGGGAAGAGTTAGTGGAGAGGCCTCAGCCAAGAGGATCAAAATCAACGCAAGGAAGATGAGGACTGAAAAGCAGCTTGGAGATTTCAGCCAGGTGGAGGTGGAGGAATAGAAGCCAGATTGAGCTAGGATGAGTGTGGGGAGTGATAAGGAAATGGAGACTGAATTTTCAAGAGGTTTGGCTAAGAAGAAAATAAGATAAACAGGGTATCAAGTGGCGGAGGACGTGGGGTCAAAGAAGGGGTTTGTTTTTGTTTTAAGGCTAATACGAGCAAGTTTCAGAGCTGATAGGAAGAGCTGGAAGGTTAGGAGGCGGGGGCTGATGGATGTCTCAGGTGTCTGATAGGAGGGGAGGGGTGGAATCCTCATCTAGAGAGTGGCTGGAGAGAAAAGACAGACGCCTCTTCCACGGCGAGTGGCAGGAGGAGCAGTGGGCAGAAGGGCAGCTGTGGATGGGGGCGGATGTGCTGGCAGGCAGGAGGGCGTTCTTATGTTGGTAGACATAAGCCACCTAAAGCCATGGCTTCCAGATTCTCAGCAGCTGAGCTGCTGAGAGGTGTGCAGCAGTCTGGAGAGGGCAGGATGTGGCCGTTGAGAGTGTGGACAGAGTGACAGAGCAGCAGTTCCCAAACCTGAGTGTGCATCAGAATCACTAAGGGCTTGGTGGGCACAGAACACACCCTGAGTTTCGGAATAGACATAGAAAGGGTTTGCCTTCCTAACAAGTTCCCAGGTGCTGCTGGGGCTGCTGGCCAAGGTCCTTGCTTGGAGAATGACTGGTTAAAGAAGCCACAGCTGTCCCACCCTGCAGCTCCAAGGGGACCGCTTTGCATGGCTGCCACCATGCCCCTCCAAGAGGAGGTAGCATGGTGGTCCCAAGGGGCATGATGGTATCACTTTCACCAACAGAACTTAGCAGTCCCTGAGCAGAACCTGGAACCAGAAAGGGGGACAGGAGAAGCTCTGCCACTTGGGTAAGATGCAAGAACAGAACAAAGAGGATTCAGGTGCTGGCAAGAATGGCTGTTGGACTGAGCTGAGGGCTCCTGGCCCAGAGTCACTCTCCTCACTCCCAGTGCGGACTCTCATTTCCCTGTCACTTGTCCACATCCTGTGTCTTTCCAGTTCCCACCCAAATCGCCTGTCTTGCATGGAGCCTGGGCTGCACCACGACTGCATTCACCCTGCTGTCCTTCCCTGAGTCCACAAAACTCAGTATGCGACATGGACCTCCCGCAGCCTCCTGGCTCCCCTTGGATTATTGACGGGCTATACTATACTCCATCAAATATAAGATGCTATCGCTTGTGAAAGACATTACTTAATCACTGCCAATTATAATCATAAAAGATATCTTGATTCTCAAGATGTTAAAATGTGAAGAAATGTGTTTCTTAGAATCCATGGAATATGGATTCTTGAGCATCTACCAGAGCAGCAGCTCTGAACAGGTGATCTGCAGAGCATGGTGCCCCCCAAGACCCATTCAGGGGGGTCTCCAAGGTCAAAACTATTTTTTGCAACAATATAAGACGTTATTTGCCCTTTTCACTCTCATTCTCTCATTAGCGTGCAGTGGAGTTTTCCAGAGACTACATGTGTGATGACATCGCTTTGATGCCCAATGGAATATATGTATTCTTGTGTCTTAAAACTTTCTGAGTTTTAGTTTCTAATATGGGAAATGTTGATAGACATAAGCCACCTAAACAAAAGCTCTTGGGGTCCTGAAACCAAAAAATTTAGGAATCACTGCACTAGGTTGTGCGCCCAGCACTTGGCCGGCACTGAGCCCATGGTCAAGGGTAAGGAGAGGCCCGAGGGGGATGTGCACAGTGCTGAAGGTGCACAGGAAACGGACTTATCCCAGCCGGTCTGGGAAGGCCTTCCAGGGGAAGTGGGGTGCTCGCCTGCCAATCTCAGGCATGTGGATGCTTCACCCAGGTGGCCCTGTCTTGCTGACCAGAGATTTGTGCCAAACCAGCTCTGCGACCCTGGGTTTAGTCATGCTACCTTCTGTCACTATTAACATGAGGCTAATGTGTAGATCACAGAGGCTGTAATGAAAATCAAATAATTGAATGCACGTGAAAGAATGCCACTCATAGAAGGTTTCACATGACCACATCCTTGGTGGCTGGGTTGTGTCTTGGGCATCTCTGTTTTCTGCCACAGAGCTTAACACAATGCTTGGCACAAAGGGGTGCTTGGAAAACACTGAGTGAAGGAATGCATGTTGGGGGTGTGGCCTAAGCAAGACGTGGAGCTTGCCTTCTCCAAACACCAGGGTTCCCATCGGATCTGGAGCAGGTGATGAGCGGTAGTCCATAACACCTTCCTCTCTGGCTCTGTGCCAAACCAGATTCCTCCTCGTCTCCTCCAAACCATCTGTCTTCTTCCACCTCCCCATTCCCTCCCCCAGTTCCCCAGGCTGGTGGCCTTAGCATCAGTTAGACTTTCTTCTTTCCCCACCTGTCTGTCCTCAAGGCTGCTAGGTTCATCCAAGATCTGAGCCAAGATGTCCGGGTCTGGGACGTGGGCGCTAAGGGCCCAAGGCAGCTGCAAAAGACCTGACAGGTGAGAAGAGAGATCAGTGGAGGACCCCGGACTGTCCTCAAGAAGCGGACGGACTCCTCTGCCCTCCACTGGCAGCCCAACAGCAGAACCAAAGCGACCATTCAGCACAACCTGCGTGTGTTGCTGGGCGCTGTCCCTGGCCCAGTCTGGACCAGGAGCAAAGAGGAAGATTCAGGGCGTTAGTGCCAAGAGCAGCCATCCCAGCAACAGAAGCCCCTGCTTCCCCAGTACCCGTGATACTTGGGAGGAGCAGAGTCTTGAGTGGAACCCGAGCCTCTGACACCCGCCCTGGGGGTCTTCCCACCACTCTCGCCAGGGTCCTCCTGGATGAGTGAGACAAGGGCAGTTCAGGAGGTCACCCAATAACTGAGGTCGCAGCAACACGAAGGAGCCAGGGAGCAGGGGCGGCCTTCCCTTCTCCACTCCAGGCGGCTCCAGCGTGCACCCCAGGGCCCCCCAGGAAGGTTTTGCAGGAATAAAGAATGAAGGCAGAAGCAAGATGGAGGATGAAGGAGGCGTGGATGGCTTCAGAAGGCAAGACGGAGGCAGCAGTTTGGCGCCTGTCTCAAAGCCTCCTCCCCGCGCCAAGGACAGGTCGGAGGAGGGGGGCGTGGGGACAGGTAGAGCGGAGGCTCCAGCGTTTCTAAAGGGGAAGACCTGAAGTGGGGCAGGAGAGACGGGTGAGTTGTCTGGAAGCTGCATTTGCCTGGCAAACACTGGGTTAACAAAGACTTGCGTTGCGGGGATGCTGGCCTTGGAGAGGGAATGCGAAGGGATTATGCTACGGAGAACGGATCCGAGCGTGACGGCTGAATGAATGAGTGAGCGAGCGAGTGAGTGAGTGACTGTGCGAGCGAGCGGCAGAAGGAACTCCGACCCGCCCCAGGTGCGGAGCGGCGCGCCCGGCAGGGGTCACTGCGGGCCCCGCGGGCGGGAAGGGGGCGCAGGCGCGGCGGGCGCCGGGGCCCTCCCGCGGGGACGGGGCGGGGAGGGCTGGGGGTGGGGTTAGAGAGAGGGACGCGAGCGGGATCCAAACTTCCGGTGCCTGCAGAGCTCGGAGCGGCGGAGGCAGAGACCGAGGCTGCACCGGCAGAGGCTGCGGGGCGGACGCGCGGGCCGGCGCAGCCATGGTGAAGATTAGCTTCCAACCCGCCGTGGCTGGCATCAAGGGCGACAAGGCTGACAAGGCGTCGGCGTCGGCCCCTGCGCCGGCCTCGGCCACCGAGATCCTGCTGACGCCGGCTAGGGTGAGAGGGTCTGGGGCTCAGGCGGTGGGGCGGGGGACCCAGGCGCACGACCCAGGCGCGCCCCGTCGGCCCTGGGGACTGCCCGAGGCGCGTCAGGGCCCCAGAGCCCGGGGTGGAGCAGGGTTGGGAAGTCTCGAATGGTTGCTTATCCCAGAATGAGGAGGGGGCTTAAGTCCCGAACTAAAGCGGCAGCCAAAAGCTGAAGTCCGAAGAGTGGGAGGCGTCTGGTTCTGGTCTTCAGGTGGAGAAGTGCTCGAGGTCTCTTCCAAAAGTGGGGGCCCCCTCGCCGCCTTATAGGGGGAGGGGGCTGGTCCGAAGAAGTTCGAGGAATGTTGCTGGGGGGGTACGCGTCTGGTTCCAATCAACTGGGAAAGCCGCGAGTCGAGTCCCCAGGTGGGGGATGGGAGGAGGGTTAGACGTAGTTTTTCCAAAGTAGGGCGGTGGGACCTGATTGGCTGGGGAATTGGGGGTGGGGGGTCTGGTACCAACGAAGAGGGTGGGGCCGTTGATTTCCTCCGAAATTGGGGGCTGCGAGGGACAGAGGATGTGCTGCTGGCCTGCACCGGAATTGACAGACCAGAAAGTGATGAAATGGAAATCAGCCAGAACCGACGGGGCTGCGGCCTCTGGATGTCGGGGGTCCGAGGCCGGGCGCCCCCTTCCCACCCCACGCCCTGCTGTCTGGGCCTCCCTGCTCCTCTCTCTTTTCTCCATTCCCAGCCTCTCGCTGGGCTGTCCCCCGACCCCACGGGGAGGGCTCCCAACTGCCCCAGTGCCCTTGCATCCTGGGTCCCCGGGCTCTGTGCGCGTTCCCCCACCCCTGTCACCCCCCTCCCCCACCCCTGTCATCCCCCTCCCCTACCCCGGCTTCCTCCACTTTCCCTCTGGCCGGGGGGAGAGAAGGCATTTCCGCCGTGGAAAACTGTCTGAGCTGCGTGCCTTGTGTCCAGGAAGGGCCCGCAGGGGGCAGAACGCGTGGCGGGCAGGGACAGGGAGGGAGGGAGAGCTGGCCCAGCCAGGTTTTATTGTGCCTGGCAAAGGTGTCTACGTGGGCGCCGCCCCCAGCGGTCTTGTGGCGCACCAAGCCCATGTCCTCCCCGCCTCCCCACCCCGCATTGAGGCAGGACTGAGAAAGTCTTTGTCCACTGACTGCTTCCCCACTTCCAGATGCGGGCTTCTGAAGAGTCTTCCTGAACGCCTAGCCCCCTCCCCAGGTTTTGTGGCTCAGATTCAGTCTTGCCTGAGGCATTAAGGGGCCTGCAGAGGATGACCTGGACCCTGGAGGAGGGGGCGCCGGAGAGGGCCGTCAGAGTTGGGTGTCAGCCTGGGCAGAGACCCTGAGTGAGGAATGCCAGGAGACTGAGAACCCCCTGCCCTTTTATGGTGGTCACTGCAGCAACCAGTGGCTCAGAGCCACAAGAGTTCAACAACCACCTAGGCGAGGTTGGGGGTTGCTGTGCACCCCATCAGAGCAGCTCCCCCCCTTTTCATCTGAAGCTTAGGTGGAGGGGGCGCTCCAGTTTTGAAGAAGATGGTTCTGCAGCTTTAAAAGTTTGCAAGGGGTTCTTCAAGACTCCTTTTCTTTGGAAGGGAAGCTGCCCTCCACTCAGCCTGGAGAGGGGCAGGGATGGGGGCAGGAGGCAGCACGCTTGCCCATCTCTTTTCCTAGCCACCTCTTCCTGGAGATATTTGAGGAGGGAGGACCAGGTCAGACAGTGGGAGGGTGTTATTCCAACTCCATCAGAAGGCCCCCCAGATTTTGCAGGAGCGGCACATTCTCCAGCCGCAGCCTGCTGATGGCATGGGTTTGGGCAGTCTGACAGAGACCTGCATCTCGGGGCATAACTGACATCCTAGCTTCTGGCTTCTCATCAGGCTCTGAAATTGAGCGTCCTTTCTTCCCCCTCACCCAGCATGAAATGGAAATATCAACATCTTCCTGTGTGCTGTTTGTAATGGCCTTGAGCCTGCTGAGAACCTCCTCCCTCAAACTTTGTTAGTTGGGCAGGGTCCCCTCCCTCTCTAATTGGCAAGGGGGAGCTTAGGACTATGCGATCTGGGGAAAGAATTAGAATCCTGGCATCTTTAGGACAGAACTGCATGTTAGTAAACTTTCACAGCTTCCCAAGGCCCTGGCATGGTGCAGAGGGACTTTAGGTGTTGCAAGTTGGCTCTGCCCATCACCTGCTAGATTTGGAGCCTTGGAAACAGTTCACTTCTGCGGGCCTCCTGTTGCCCCACTTGGCCAACCCGCACATTTCCTCCTTACCCAGTTTCTGGCAAGGAGCCAGGCCTCCTCTCCTGCCCCCAGCAGTGAGCAGGCAGGAGGCCCATTTCTCAGCTGTAGCTCAGTGAGCCGAGAGATGGCAGCCAGGAGGCTGCTTTCTCAGGGCAGGGCGTGTAGATTCTGTCCCGTACTGTTGGGGATGCCCAGGAAAGCTTATTAAAACGTTTCTTCTGGCTGGCAGTGACCCCAGAACCCTCCTTGGTGTCTGAACTGGACTCCAAAACAAGATTTATTTTATTTTATCTATTTTATTATTTTATTTATTTATTTATTTTTTGAGACAGAGTCTCACTTTTACCCAGGCTAGAGTTCCGTGGCACGATCTTGGCTCATTGCAACCTTCACCTCCAGGTTCAAGTGATTCTCCTGCCTCAGCCTCCCAAGTAGCTGGGATTACAGGCACCTGCCACCATGCCTGGCTAATTTTTGTATTTTTAGTAGAGACAGGGTTTCACCATGTTGGCCAGACTGGTCTCAAATTCCTGACCTCAGGTGATCTTCCCACCTCAGCCTCCCAAATTGTTGGGATTACAGGTGTCAGCCACCACGCCCGGCCCAAAACAAGATGTAAAAAGTGATCCGCGGGAGGAGCACTCGATGAACAGATGATTGTGCGTTGGGGCAGTTCTTGACCTGTGTCCAGGCCCGGAGTGAGGGCAGGGTGGGGGCAGGGTGAGGCGGCAGGAGCACCCTCTCGGTGGGCACTGCCCCTGCTTCTGAGCAAAAACTGCAACACAAGGAGGATTTTGTCTGTGGACCTGAGACTGGAAGGAAGTGCCTCAGTGGGCCAGGGAGGGATGGGGGTGGGGGCCAGCTGGGCTTCCAGCTGCCCAGCCTCCCCACGTGGTGTTTTGACTCTGAGATAATGAGGAGCTGGGACACTGCCAGCTTGGGAAGTGGGCTGGACCGGAAGCACCCCCTGGGACAGCAAAGCACTCCCTCACAGCGCCAACTGGATCCCTCTTCCCCTTTGGGGGCCCACTGGCTGGCCATGCCCCTCTTAGCCCGCCCCTTCTCCCCACACCCTGCCTGTGCCTGCATTCACACACACACACACACACACTTATGCACACACATGCACGCACAGATGTGGGCATGTACAGGCTCACAAGCTGGGGGCTGCAAGGGGAGAGAAACAAGTTAAATACAATCATCTTCTTACCTCTGTAATTTTCTCCTTGGCATTTGCCTTTGATTAATGGTCCTGTGTCACCCCCTCCCCAGCCTGCATACCTGGGGATCAGATTTCAGTTTCCTAGTGTGTCCTGGCCTCAGGCCCTTGGCAGGAGGAGCTGGGTCTCCTGGAGTGGTTGGGGGAAGGTCCCGTGCCAGCCAGGAGGGCAAATCTGGCCAGCTTAGCCCTACCCCAGTGTCCTGATGCCCACTGGCCAAGAGGGCCTGGCCCGAAAGGACTTTGTGAAGCAGCGGCCCTGCTCCATCCAGGTCCTTCCCTGTGGCAGCGTGGGGACTTTCATGGCTGTCGTCCATTCCTGGGATTTGGCGCCCCGGCAGGCCCCACGGTGGCTTCTCTGCTTTCCTGCCGCTACTCTCTCCATTCCCTCATTTCTGCTCTCTTCTCTCAGCAGTCCTTGCATGTTTCAAGACCGTCAGCAGATTGCCAGTGAGGATGAGTTTCTCTTAGTGTGGAGAAAAAATGTTTATGGTGAAATCACAGAGGCACAACCTGGCCAGCCCCTCTGTCCACCGCCCCACTCTCTCCAAGTTCCCTCTCCCCATGAGGGCTCTTCCAGCAGTGAGCTTTTGTTGTCTGGAGATGCCTTGACTATCAGGGATGGAAGAGAAGAGGGAATTTGCCTGGCCCAGCCAAGCCGAGAGCGCATCTGCACAGATGCTGCCCGTGGGGCCTGCAGTCTGGAAGGGAGGACAGGAGAGTGATGGGGACCCCTGACCCTGTTGGCAGATGGCATCTGTGCCTCTGGACCGACTGGGCTCTGTGTGCTCAGGTGGACAGTTTGCCCACTCTCCTCTCCCCCAGCTAGGCTCTGTCTTGAACACATACAAGACACACACACTCGATGGGTGCCCTGGCCTCTGTGGTCTGGAGCCTGGGAAAGAAAGCTGCTGAGGACCAGGAGAGATGTGGGGGAGGTGAGATGAGACTGCCTCCCCAACCCCCATCTTCTCTGTTCTCAGCCTGGGCCTCAGGAGTGCGTTTCTGGCTGCCGAACCCCTCCAGGCAGGCTGCAATCTGCAATCATCGTTAAATCGGCTTGCAGTTAATTTGGACATTGTTACTGGGGGATGGGGCCGGGGAGCTCCCCTCCAGCTGTGGGGGTCTGCCGAGTTAATGCTACAGTTGGCTGGTTTCCCCCTGATCATTTTGGCCCTGGCTTTGGTAAATCATTTAATGAGTGCCCCTGTGGGTCTCAGTTTAAGCCTGCAGGGAGAGGCCCAGGCCTCTCTCAGGTCTCTGGACTTCCGGCTCATGCGCCCTTCGCTCAGAGAGCTCTGTTGCCTTGGAAACAATATGCAATATTTTTCTACTTTCTAAATGGGAGCCCCCCTCCCCAGATGCCTCGCTGTCAGTAACTGCTTCCTATGGGGAGCAAAATTTTTCTGGGTCCCCAGCATGATAGGTGGTGCGGCTGGGGTCTCAGGAAGGCGGGCCATTTGGCCATCTTTCTAGTGAGGTGGGCACCAGGGATCCCAAGGGGCCAGGGCTCTGGGTTGAGCCCAGGCTCCCTGATGCCCCACTGTCCCCAGACAGGTGTAAATACCCCGAGATCACAGGCTGCTTTGAGGGCCAAAGGGACAGTGAGGGTTCCAGGGCTTTGGGGTTTGAGCCTCAGTGTTGATTGGGCACAGTAGGCAGAGGCAGCGCTAGGGCGGGATTTAGGGGTTCTGCCTCTGTGTGGGGTTTTACGGAGGAAATGCCTTCACCTCCAAGCAGGGACATCTGCGCTTTCCTGTCTACTTCCTGGTAGCCTGTAATGCTGCCTTCTGCACTTCTGCTCATAATGGTGCCTCTGAGGGTTTGGCTCTGCAGGCTGGAGGGGAGCTGGGAGGGTGGCAGCGTGGCTGAGCCCGGGTGTGTGCTGGGGGGCATCAGCAGGGCCATGAGAGAGAAGTGCCCACCCGCAGTCTAGGTAAGGTGGGGGATCCCCAGCCTTCACAGTGGGGGGTCTTGGCAGGAGCCCCTGCCCTTCTCAGCCACACCTGCCACTGCTGCTCTTCAGCTGGGGCCATGGAAGCCTCACCTTCTCCCTGCTCTGTCTTCTCTAACCTCCCTCGGTGGGGCCTCCGAGCCCAGCCCCTCCCCCAGGACAGGGAGACACGGGACCCAGCTTGAGTTCTGCAGACCAGCATTAAGGCGGAAAGGCGAGGCTGCCCTTTGCCATAAAGCTAACTGGCCTCACCTTGTCGGTGAATTTGATTTGTGGAGCAGGCCCTCGGGCTCTCCCATGTAGCGCTTTGACTTTTTTTTTTTTTCCTTTTCTGTCTTTCTGGTCGTTAGCAATCTCACAAGCTAGCTTCTCTGGTTTTCCAGAATGCAGAAGCAAAAGTCTGGCCACAGTGCAGCCTCAACAGCTGTCCACAGAGTCAGCCCTAAAAAGGAAAGGCTCGGCTGATAAAGATCTGCTATTTTTATCTAGCACTTGATCCTTTACAAAGGGCTTTTAGGTTCTTTGTCTCGTTTAATCCCAGCAAAACCCCTGTCACGCAGAGTCTGTTCACATTTTGCATGGGAGACCCGAGAAGGGGGAGGTTGCAGGGCCCCGCTGGGCCTGTAGCCCCACTTGACCCCTAAATACAATCTGAGCCCTGGTTTGTTGTGTCCTGAGGGCAAATTTCCCAGCTGCTGTAGGCAGCCTGGCCTGTGTCAGGGTCAGCCACCTTTCCTTAAGACCTGCTCAGGAGCGCCAGAGGGGCAGGAGGGCATCCCTGGTGCCTGGTTTGCAAGAGCTCCTGGGTGGTTCGATCCCTGGGAGATGCCAACAGAAGGTGTCACCCCCGTCTCTTGCTGCTCCCGGGAGTCCATTGGAAAATCAAAGCCATTTAGTCCCGACCTCCTGTGGCCAGCAGCTGTCCCTGAGGGCCCTGTGCACTGTGGCCATGCCCGTCACTTGCTGGTGACCTTGGTTAGTGCCCCTGGCTGCTGAGGAGATGACAGTGGGTAGGTGGTCCATATGATCACGGGACCCCTAAAGCAGGGCAAGGTGGGGAGAGGCCCCGGCCTCCTCATGGGCCAGGCAGTGCGGGCAGTGGTTTGACCTCCCACACCCGCCCAGCAGGCTCCCTTGTGGGAAGACTTGAGTGTGAGGGTGCAGGACAGGCAGGGGCACCCCATGGTGAGGATGCTGGGGGCCTGCTGAGCTGCTCACGCATGTCCGCAGTGAAGGGGGGGGGTCCTCCAGACGTTTTCTGTCCTTTTCCTAAGCAGGGCAGGTCACACCCTCAGCTCCCCAGGGCCCAGGCCCCACACTCCCCTGTGCTCTAAAAGGGTGGGAGGTGAAACCTGAGGAGCGCAGCAGGCGCCCCCAGGGCAGGACCCCTGTGCTGTGCTGAGAGATAGGGCCTGTCCTGAGTCACTTAGGCCTGAACCACCCCCCTCGGGGGGGAAGGGAGAAAGGAAATCTGTTCCCATCCCAGAACGCCTGGCTGGAAAGGGCCTGAGAGGTCACTTGGTCTGACCTGCTCATTTTGCAGATGGGGAAGCCGAGGCCCAGAAAGTGCTAAGCAGGCAGGTAGTGGCAGAGCCAGAATGAGAAGCTTCAGGCTCTGGGGCTGGATCCCCTCCTCTCCCCAGTACTGCAGCAGTCCGCAGGGACTGACCTCTAACCTCACTCTTGGCCGTATGTGGACACCACGGAGGAAGGACTAAATGGTGAACATTGGAGGCAGAGACTGGCCCCGGGGCTTTTGCATTATCTCCAAGGGTGAGCAAGGGCCCGGGGGAAGGCATAGGTAGGGAGAAGAGACAGGAAATTGACCAAGCTCACCTGGCCGGCTCTCGTCAGCGCTCTGGGTAAAGCAGTTTTGTTGAATTTTATACTCACACACCTACGTCTACCACCCCACACATGTGTGGCCTGGAGATGGGTTAGGTTGGCTGCTTGGCAGCCCTGCAGCTATGATCTTGAGCCCAATTCTGGCTCCCAGAGCAGATTTTTCCAGGATCCTTCTAGCCTGGCCTTCCGGACAGCCACATTTCTCTCCTGGCAGGAGCTCCCTGGTGGATGGAAGCTTCTGGGCTTCATCCTGTAGCTGTTACACCACTTGTAACAGCCTGCTTGACTGCTGGTCGGTGCCTGTGGGGGGCCAGTGTGGATTGCAGGCCTAGAGCTCCCTGGCTGGGGACAAGCACCCATGCCCAGACCCCATGGGGCTCCTGGAGCCCCTGCCCCCATCAGTCACAGCCTCCTTGGTGGAGTTGAGCAGCCTTTACACAGCCTGCCCACCTCCCATTGTCCTCATTTTAGTCTGCCCTCTGCATCTTGGTTTTAGAGTGGATCTTGTCACTCCCCAGCTCAAAAGCCTTCCCAGGCTCCCCATTGTCCAGAGCAGCGGCTCCCAGCCTGCCTGGTGTGTCTCAATTCCTATAGAGATTTCTAAGTCCCTAAAGTCACCGAAGCCAGGTTGGCACATCCCCTATCTTCTGTTTGAAAGAATATACCATGGTCACGACTGGTATAAGCAAGAGGCCTAAGAGCTCAGATAACTTAAAATGCACCTGCTGAACCCACTGCATCCCTTTCGGTGGCTTCCAGGTGTGTCTTGGTTTCTCTTTCGAGGTGTGTCTCCGTTTCTCTTTCGAGGTTTGTCTCGGTTTCTCTTTAGCCAGGACGAGTCTGGGCGACCCTGGTGGGCCTTCCTTTCCCTTCTAGGTGTCATCTCCTTCCCTCCCTTTCCCCCAAGACTCCCTCCGGGCCCAGCCAGCAGGTGAAGCCTGACTTAGGGAAGGGGGGATTTCCAGGGGAGGGGCCCTGGCCCCCACTGACCCAGCATTGTTATCCACAGGAGGAGCAGCCCCCACAACATCGATCCAAGAGGGGGGGCTCAGTGGGCGGCGTGTGCTACCTGTCGATGGGCATGGTCGTGCTGCTCATGGGCCTGGTGTTCGCCTCTGTCTACATCTACAGATACTTCTTCCTTGCGCAGGTGAGGGGCCGGGCCAGGTGGGGGCAAGGCCTCGAGAAAGGGTCACGTCTAGAGAGGCATGGGGGGAAGTGTCTGCAAGAGGGCAGCAGGAAGCCCTGGACATGCCCTCAGGTGGGAGCGAGTGCCCGGCCAGCCCACAAGACTGGGGTGCCCCCTCCTCCTTGGGGCCTCCTTGGATGCAGGCCAGTCCCACCTTTAGCCCCTTGTCCTGGGGAGCCAAGCATGAATCCAGGTGACAGCACTGGTCCCGCCCCACAGGGTCACCCTGGGGAATTCTCACCAGAAACTCAGATCTGGCAGAAACTGGAACTGTGATCCCCCTCCACAGCTCAGACCCTGCACCTGCAGGTCACACTTTAAGGCTGACCTAACTGTGCTTATGTATGGACGTTTGGGTTACCAAACAAGAGAGGGAGAGGGGTGGGTACAGACAGTCTCCACCACCTCCTTCCAGAAGCAGGAGGGTGTCCTTGCTGCCACCTATCACCCCCCTCCCGGGAGACCTGGGCACAAAGCTGGGCCAACCCAGACCTGGGAGGGAGGGAGTGTCACTGTGTGCTTGGAAATGAAAGTAGGTAAATTAAAAGGATAAACCTATGTACAACTCACAGAGAACCTCAGGGTGACAAAAAGGTGGGACTTGCCAGTCATTTATGACCCAAGTGACCTCCCACTCCTAAGCATTTAACTTTGTTGTCCCCCAGTTTTTCCACGATGGAAATTGCTGAAGAGTTTGCATTCATGGGGCTTTCCCCTTGAAAGCTCAGCTCACATACACCCATCAACTTTCCTTTTTGTGTAGCATCCCCCTGCTCCGCCCCACTCCCTCCATGGCCTGCGTCCCTCTTGTTCCAGGGTCCTGTGTGGGACCTTCCCACAGGCCTCTTCCTGTTGTGGCCCTACCCTAGGACCTGGGCCAGCATTTCCTGGTCTCCTCTGTTCCACCCTCGACTCACACCCTTCTCCCCACACCCCAATTCGTTGTGTGGACACCTCCCAGCAGCCCCTGGGTCTGTGCCCTGGGACAGTATTCGGGCTTTCCAGCCACTGTGGGATGCAGCCCCGGAGCCTCGCCTTCCCTGGGCTCTCATCCCTGCACAGCCCACAGGAGCCCCCCATGCTGCGATGACGCATCCTCCCTGGAGAACTTGCACTGAATCAAACAGACGGTGGAATCCTGCCGATCCCAGGCCAGGCAGTCCCAAGCATGTATCTACAGGCCCCTCCAGGAGCCCCCTCCAGAAGTAAGAGTGGGCAGACTGGCCCGCCCGGCCATTCAGTTGATGGGATCGCGCCAGGCTGCCTGGCCTCCCTTACTGATGGAGTGACTGGACTGGCCCACCAGACACAGTGTCTCTCAAGGTTTCTCCAAGACAGGGGTCAGGGATGTCCAGGAAGGGTGATGGCACTTGTCCGAGGCTGGATGTGGAGGTAACCGTGATAGGGGCATGAGACTCTTAACAGTGTTGCCTCCAGCTCCACCTCCCCACCCGCCATGTTAGGCCCCTCCAGGTCTGCAGGCCAGGACAGCAGGTGACAGGAAAGGCAGGCGTGCACAGGCATAGGTGCCCAACTCTTAGGTTCGTCCTTGAGGACCCCGTGCCAACCCCAGGCTCTTTCTCTGGTGTCTGCACCTCTGTGGAGGGCACGGAGGTGGCCAGGTCCTAGTCCTGCTGGGCCACCCCTTTTCCCAGTCACAGACTCAAGGACTTGGAGGCCAGAAGGGACCTTAGGGATCATCATGCTTTACTGATGGGGAAACTGAGGCCCAGAGAGGTCTGCCACCTAGGACCTGGCAGACCCAGCTCATCCTCCCTTCCGTTTGTGAAGCTGGGAAGCGCCTTGCCCAAGACTCAGCCCATCTCCTCACTGGCAGCCCCAGACCCTGACCTGATGCCCCACCATCTCAGTTTCTCCATCTGCGAAATGGGTCTCACAGTCCCTGCTCTTCTTGCTTCCGCAGGCTTTTGGGGCATGTAGCGGATGGGTAGGCAAGAGGGGGCCTTGCGGAGTGCGTGTATGACCAGCCTCTCTGACTGTCTGTCTGTCTCTCTACCTTGCTCAGCTGGCCCGAGATAACTTCTTCCGCTGTGGTGTGCTGTATGAGGACTCCCTGTCCTCCCAGGTCCGCACTCAGATGGAGCTGGAAGAGGATGTGAAAATCTACCTCGACGAGAACTACGAGCGCATCAATGTGCCCGTGCCCCAGTTTGGCGGCGGTGACCCTGCAGACATCATCCATGACTTCCAGCGGGTGAGGCTGGCCAGGGCCTGGGGGTGGGGGGTGGGAGGGTGTCCCGGGGACTCAGGGCAAGGGGAGCAGGGATGAAAGGAGACTCCTCGGAGTACAGCAGATGTCTACGGTTAGGCTTACCAGGGTCTTCAAGATGCTGCTTTTCTCCTGTTAGCAACAATGGTTCTTGCTGAGTATGAAGTAGCCGAGGCTGATTTTCTCCTCAGCCTCCTGCCAGCTGCACGCTGGCTGTCATGGCAGGGCCAGTGCGTTGTATCGAGGGGTAGTACATTCACCATCGAGTGCATTGCGTGTACAGCTCAGCGGGTCTCTGCAGAGTGGGTCTCATGCGTATTCATGTAACCCCCATGGGTCCTGGGACGGGGCATCTCTCGCTGGGGTCCAGGCTGTCCCAGGAATGGCTGGCCCTCACAGGTTTCATAAATGCACAGCTGGGATGTTACCATGTTCCCCAAACCTCAGCTCTGTAAACATGAGAAGAAGCTTTATAACAACAGAGGTGTTTAGCAAACCGCTGCTATTTTCCTCTATCATGTGGCACCTTCTACAACAGGCTAAGAGAAGACCAGGAAAAGGGAGTGCCCGCCCAGGTATTGAGGAGTCTGGAGTGGACTCTGCTCCTGAAGGCCCAGGGCCCCAGGAAGGCATGGTGGGATTCCTGCCCCTGCTGGCCAAGGTGCTTTTTTTTTGGAGACAGAGTCTCGCTCTGTCGCCCAGGCTGGAGTTCAGTGGCACGATCTCAGCTCACTGCAAGCTCCGCCTCCTGGGTTCACACCATTCTGCTGCCTCAGCCCCCCGAGTAGCTGGGACTACAGGTGCCCGCCACCACGCCTGGCAAATTTTTTGTATTTTTAGTAGAGACAGGGTTTCACCATGTTCGCCAGGATGGTCTCGATCTCCCGACCTTTGATCCGCCCGCCTCGGCCTCCCAAAGTGCTGGGATTACAGGCAAGAGCCACCGCGCCTGGCTGGCCAAAGCTTCTTGCAGCCCTGCCTGGGTCAGCTGTCACCTCCTGGAGAGACTGACCCAACCCCTTCTCCTGCCAGGGTCTGACTGCGTACCATGATATCTCCCTGGACAAGTGCTATGTCATCGAACTCAACACCACCATTGTGCTACCCCCTCGCAACTTCTGGGAGCTCCTGATGAACGTGAAGGTGCGCAGGGGGTTGGGGGGGATGTCTGCAGCGTCCTGTCCCTCCCTTGCCCCCTGTCTCATGGAGGCTAGGTCTGAGGTACAGGAAGTTCCTGTGTCGGGTTGGGGGAGCGAGAGACATTGCTGGCACCGGGGCCCTGTACCCAGATTGGTCTCGCCTCTGCTATCCCCCTGCTTCCACATCTCCAGAGTCAGTGCCCCGAGACCGGCTTCCTTAGTGTTCAAGGTTGTACCCTGGGTACGGACTCGTGCACACGCCATAGCTCCTGGCAGCACAGGCGCAGGCACCGGGCACAGGCAGGAAGTGCCTGAGGACATCAGAAGGGCCAGCCCAGGGGCCTCTGGAGGAGGGAGGTGGGCTGGCATTTCGGGCGAGGGGTTGGACGAAAGCCTGAGGGGCTGACTCACTGCGGCGGCCACCTTGTTTTGCAGAGGGGGACCTACCTCCCGCAGACGTACATCATCCAGGAGGAGATGGTGGTCACGGAGCATGTCAGTGACAAGGAGGCCCTGGGGTCCTTCATCTACCACCTGTGCAACGGGAAAGACACCTACCGGCTCCGGCGCCGGGCAACGCGGAGGCGTGAGTGGCTGGCTTCACCCACAGTAGCCCCTGTCCCGTGCCCCAGACCACAGTTATCTTCACGCCTAGCCCAGCTGTCAGAGAGCTCAGATAGCAGCAGCAATAACAGCTAGCATTAGCAGAGCACTTCCATGTGCCGGGCAATGCTGTGTGCTCTTTATGACCTCTTAAGAGTGTAAGTCATTCTCATCCTCATTATTATTTTCGCTGCCCATTTTAAAGATGAGGAAACAGGTGCAGAGAGGTTAACACCCCGGAGGTCACACAGCAGGGAGGTGGCAGACGTGGGCAGGCTGACTCCAGCTTTCGAGCTCTCCCCATTTCTCATTGTGCTCTTTGGGTGAATCTGGGTGAATGGTGTCACTTCCTGGCCCTCCTGTGGCTCAGGCTGAGGCTGGTGGTCTTTGTGACTCAGCCAGGATGCAGGGCTCACTGGGGTTTTTCTGTTTCCTCCCAGGGATCAACAAGCGTGGGGCCAAGAACTGCAACGCCATTCGCCACTTCGAGAACACCTTCGTGGTGGAGACGCTCATCTGCGGGGTGGTGTGAGGCCCTCCTCCCCCAGAACCCCCTGCCGTCTTCCTCTTTTCTTCTTTCCGGCTGCTCTCTGGCCCTCCTCCTTCCCCCTGCTTAGCTTGTACTTTGGACGCGTTTCTATAGAGGTGACATATCTCTCCGTTCCTCTCCAACCCTGCCCACCTCCCTGTACCAGAGCTGTGATCTCTCGGTGGGGGGCCCATCTCTGCTGACCTGGGTGTGGCGGAGGGAGAGGGGATGCTGCAAAATGTTTTCTGTGTCCCACTGTCTTGAAGCTGGGCCTGCCAAAGCCTGGGCCCACAGCTGCACTGGCAGCCCAAGGGGAAGGACCGGTTGGGGGAGCCGGGCATGTGAGGCCCTGGGCAAGGGGATGGGGCTGGGGGGGCGGGGCGGCATGGGCTTCAGAAGTATCTGCGCAATTAGAAAAGTCCTCAGAAGCTTTTTCTTGGAGGGTACACTTTCTTCACTGTCCCTATTCCTAGACCTGGGGCTTGAGCTGAGGATGGGATGATGTGCCCAGGGAGGGACCCACCAGAGCACAAGAGAAGGTGGCTACCTGGGGGTGTCCCAGGGACTCCTGTCAGTGCCTTCAGCCCACCAGCAGGAGCTTGGAGTTTGGGGAGTGGGGATGAGTCCGTCAAGCACAACTGTTCTCTGAGTGGAACCAAAGAAGCAAGGAGCTAGGACCCCCAGTCCTGCCCCCCAGGAGCACAAGCAGGGTCCCCTCAGTCAAGGCAGTGGGATGGGTGGCTGAGGAACGGGGCAGGCAAGGTCACTGCTCAGTCACGTCCACGGGCGACGAGCCGTGGGTTCTGCTGAGTAGGTGGAGCTCATTGCTTTCTCCAAGCTTGGAACTGTTTTGAAAGATAACACAGAGGGAAAGGGAGAGCCACCTGGTACTTGTCCACCCTGCCTCCTCTGTTCTGAAATTCCATCCCACTCAGCTTAGGGGAATGCACCTTTTTCCCTTTCCTTCTCACTTTTGCATGTTTTTACTGATCATTCGATATGCTAACCGTTCTCAGCCCTGAGCCTTGGAGAGGAGGGCTGTAACGCCTTCAGTCAGTCTCTGGGGATGAAACTCTTAAATGCTTTGTATATTTTCTCAATTAGATCTCTTTTCAGAAGTGTCTATAGAACAATAAAAATCTTTTACTTCTGACCTTGACTTGAGTGTGGCTGGAGGGGAGATGGGTGTAGGAGGGGTGTTCCGGGCAGAGTCGAGGAGCTGGACCTCGGGAGCAGCAGGCAGGGAGAAGCCTGCAGACCTTGACATCTGGCCCCTAAAGAGCTGGGCATCCTGGATTCAGCCAAGGAGTGTAGGATATCCCCTTCGTAGCACCCTGGATCTGAGCCAGGTAGAGTTCACACTTTCCGGGTGAGGAGGGGAACAGGGCTGGGAGAGCTTACCGACTCGCCCAAGGTCATGCTGCTTTAAGTGCCTGTAAACCACCCTGTAATGTTCTACCTGGCAGATGACATCATTATTGCATGTCCTTAAGCACAAGGGCGGTGTCCTATTCTCCACCACGTCTGGACAATTTGTAACCATTCCTGGAGGATCTGAAGTGAGGTTTGGTGTGATAATCACAGGGTCACATTCTCCAGAGAATTCTGGAAGCGGCAGGAGAGCTGGCCAGAGCCATGTCTAGCTGGACCCCAGAGGTGGGACCTATATCCTGCCCTGGGGACCAGGATGAGTGCCCACCCACTTGGTGCTGTTAAGCCTCAGTACCCAGTGAGGGCCATAAAATACTCAAATTAGTGCAGACACACCTTGTTCCCAGATCCAAAGGCAATCATGCAAAGACATCAGTTTTTTTTTTTTCACATTTGCTGATTGAAATGCAATGCAATCACAATTAAAATACCAACTGAATTTATTTTTTAACTTGACACAATAAATTCTTTCAGGAAAGTAAACAGGGAATAGTCAGGTAGATCCTATAAACGGTAAAGAACTCCCAAAGTGCTGGGATTACAGGCTGAGCCACCGCACACCTGCCCAAGAGATATATTTTTACAGGTCAAGTTAGGGTTGAATGTTTGTGAAGCATTTTTTTTTTGAGACGGAGTTTCACTCTTGTCGCCCAGGCTCTGATATAAAGCGTTATACACCACAATAATTAAGGAGTTCAGTGTAGCAAAGACAGAGCCCAGTGCAACCCAACAGAGGCCCAGACATTGACTTAAATTACACGGAAATTTAATATATGATTATGGCGGCATTTCCAGTTAGTGGGAGACATGTGGGTTTGCCTTTTTTTTGTTGTTGGTTTTTTTTTTTTTTTTCTTTTTTTGAGATGGAGTCTTGGTCCTGTCACCCAGGCTGGAGTACAGTGGGGCGATGTTGTCTCACTGCAATCTCCCCCTCCTGGGTTCAAGCAGTTTTCCTGCCTCAGCCTCCCGAGCAGCTGGGGTTACAGGCGTGTGCCACCACACCTGGCTAATTTTTGTATTTTTAGTAGAGATGGAGTTTCACCGTGTTGGCCAGGTTGGTCTCAAACTCCTGACCTCAGGTGATCCTCCCGCCTCAGCCTCCCAGAGTGCTGGGATTACAGGTGTGAGCCATCGCGCCTGGCCCATGTGGGTTATTTTTAATGGAACAGCGGGCTAGCCATTTTGACAAAAAATTAACCTGGATTCTACTTCCCTAGAACAACATTAATGCTGGATGGATCAGAGATTTTAATTATGAAATGAAACTATGAAAGTACTTGAAGAGATTATTTAAAAGGTAATCTTGGAGGAGGAAAGGCCTTTCTAAGCATGATATCTACCAGGAAAAAATTGGTTATGAAAAGTTAGAATTTATATACAGCAATGTATACCACAAAGCCAAGAGGTTTATAAGCAGTAAACGGAAATGTCTTTTCAAACACAGGCATAAAAAGGGCTATTTTTTTTAATATGCAAAGTTCTTATAAACCATTGTGAAAAATGAACAACCCAATAGAGAAATGAGCAAATAATATAAACAGTTCTAGAAATCAAAACTAGGGAGATACTTTATTTTATTTTATTTTATTTTTGAGATGGAGTCTCGCTTTGTCACCCAGGCTGGAGTGCAGTGGCACCATCTCGGCTCACTGCATCCTCCACCTCTTGGGTTCAAGTGATTCTTGTGCCTCAGCTTCCCAAGTAGCTGGGAGTACAGGTGCCCGCCACCATGCCAGCTAATTTTTGTATTTTCAGTAGAGATGGGGTTTCACCATGTTGCCCAGGCCAGTCTCAAACTCCTGACCTCAGGTGATCCAGCTGCGTCAGCCTCCCAAAGTGCTGGGATTACAAGCGTGAGCCACCGCACACCTGCCCAAGAGATATGTTTTTACAGGTCAAGTTAGGGTTGGATGTTTGTGAAGCATTTTTTTTTTTGAGACGGAGTTTCGCTCTTGCCGCCCAGGCTGGAGTGCAATGGTGCGATCCCGGCCCACCGCAACCTCTGCCTCCCAAGTTCCAGCGATTCTCCCACCTCAGCCTCCCGAGCAGCTGGGACTACAGGCATGTGTCACCATGCCCAGCTAATTTTTGCATTTTTGGTAGAGACAGGGTTTCTCCATGTTGGTCAGGCTGGTCTCGAACTCCCAACCTCAGGTAATTCTCCCACCTCAGCCTCCCAAAGTACTGGGATTACAGGCGTGAGCCACTGTGCCCGGCCATGAAGCATGTATTGTATACAAAACACTACGTGTAAGTCAGTGTGTAAGTTATAAAATGTATTAATCAATGTATCTCTGGAAACTCACCAGCCAACTTATGAAACAAAAGACTACCAAATACCACTGAGAGTCTCTGCATGCTCTTCTCCTCTTCCTGTTGCATAACAAACCATCCCAAAACTTAGTGGCCTGACACAGTGGTTTATTATTTTTCCCGAGTCTGTGAGTTGCCTGAGTTCAGCTGGATGACCGAGGGGTCCCTGTGGGATAACCGCACCCTCTGCTGTATGTTCATCTGGGAGCTCAGCTGCGGCCCAAGCAACCAAGATGGCCTCTCACCCTCCAAGGGCCTCGCTCCACGTGGCCTCTAACCATTAATGGTCTAGCCCAGCCCTCCTTACAGCTTGTCAATTGAGCTCCAAAAGAGGGGAAGCAGAGGCTGACCATCCTTTAAGACCTGGCACCACAAATCCCAGAATGTTACTTCATTGTATTCTGTTGGTCAAAGCAAGTCACAAAACCAGTTCAGATTCAAGGAGAGGGAAAGAACCTGCAGATGGGGAGCAGCTTGCATGCTCAGGGATGCCAAGAACTGTTGGAAACTCAGACATCATCCGAGCACTCCCCTCCATCCCTCTCCCCTCAGTATTTCATGGGGGACATTAAATGCCTGAATTAGTGCAAGGACACACCTATTCTTAGAACCAAAGACAATCTTGAAAATATGTCAATTTTCCATAAATTAGCCAATCTTAAACTCTACTAATTAGCCAATCCAGGTAATTCCTATCTTGGGTTTCTCTGTTCTGCTTTCTAATCGTACCATATATCCAAGAATCCCTAAGGAAGTTTTGCTTGGATCTGAACACTGTGAAAGTGGTAACAAAATACACATATTATTCTCTGACTTGCTTCCCCACCCTCCAAACCTTTTAAGCTGTGTCCATGTTGAAGCCTATAGTAATATTTCATTCATTTTTACTGTTGTATATTAGTTCATTGTATGAATATACAGCTTAATACCTATGAAACAGTGACTAACCATAGCTCTTTGGATATTTTTCTGATTTTTTTTTTTTTTTTTTTTACAATCAGAACGCTTTCATGAACATTTCTTTGGTGGGGTTCCTGGGGCACCTCAGCACTGGGTCACACAGTGTGCAAATATTCAACTCATAAAATTCTAGCAGATTGTTTTTTGTAAGACATTGAACCAATTTACACTTCCAGCTGCACCGCATAGACATTCTACTCGTTCCACATCCTTGTCAACACTTCATGTTAGCAATACGTTTTTTGCCAATGGATAGGAAATAAAATGGTATTTCATTATGGTTTTAGTTGTGTCTCCTCGATTACTAGAAAAGTGGGGCCGGTTTCACATGTTTATTGAACCCTCAAATTTCCTTTGCTGTAAAATGCCGACTTGCTTTCTTTGGCCTATTTTTCTATTGGTTGCTTTGTTTTCTTACTAATTTGTAGGAGTTATTTATATATTTATACATTTTATATTTTACATATTTTCATTGATGGGTGGTAAGTATCTTACCCAAGTTAGTTCATGGCTTGCCTTCTCACCTTTTTTTTTTTTTTTTTTTTTTTTTTTACAAACAGCAACACGTGTACATAGCTTTTTCACTTTCTTTGTGGTCACTTTGATGAACAGAAATTATTGATTTTAATGCAGTCAAATTTATTCATCTTTTTCCTTGTGGTTAGGGCCTTTTATATCATTTCAGAAATCTTTCCCATCCTAAGTTTGAAGAGGCATTATTCTACAATTTCTTCTATTCATTTTAGAGTTTTGTATTTTACATTTTTGAATCCCCAGGAATTTAATCCCTGGTATGGTGTGAGGTAGGAATAACGATTTGTTCTGTTTTTGTTTTTCTTTCCCCACTGAGCTACAGTATATGTCTGCAAGGATCAAGTTTCTCTATGCGTAAGGTCTACTTCTGGGCTTTCTGTTTTGTTCATCAGGTCTATCCATTGGACCATAACCACACTTAAAGTAAGTCTTGCTACCTGGTACTAAAAGTTTCCTACCTTGATTCTCTCCAGCAGTGCCATGCCTATTCTTGGCCCTTTGTTGTTCATATGCATTTTAGAAACAACTGCCAAGTTTCATGGAAAATTCTGTTGAGGTTTTTTTTTTGTGACGGAGTCTTGCTCTGTCACTCATGCTGGAGTGCAGTGGCGTGATCTCTGCTCACTGCAAGCTCCGCCTCCCAGGTTCACGCCATTCTCCTGTGTCATCCTCCCGAGTAGCTGGGACTACAGGCACCCGCCACCATGCCCGGTTAATTTTTTGTATTTTTAGTAGGGATGGGGTTTCACCATGTTAGCCAGGATGGTCTCAATGTCCTCATGATCCGCCCACCTCGGCCTCCCAAAGTGCTGGGATTACAGGTGTGAGCCACCACGCCTGGCCTTCTGTTGAGGTTCTTAATGGACTTATATGAAATCTATAGATCCACTTGGGGAGAATTGAAATCAGGATATTGAGTGCTCTCACCCATGAACATGGTATTTTTAAAATCTGCATTGTTAATGTCTTCCAACATAGTTTTATACTTTCCTCAGTAGGGGTCTTACAAATCTTTCAATACATTGATTCCTATGTCCCTTATATTTGTTGTTATGATGTTTAATAATTATACCTTTGTTGCCAATGTGTAGAAGTGTAATTTATTTTTGAGTATTGATCCAGCAAACTTGCCAGGCTGTCTTTCTTATTCCACAAAGTTCTCTGAGGAAATTTTTTTTTTTTTTTTGAGACAGAGTCTCACTCTATCACCCAGGCTGGAGTACAATGGTACAATTTAGGCTCACTGCAACCTCCGCCTCTAGGGTTCAAGCGATTCTCCTGCTTCAGCCTCCCGAGTAGCTGGAATTACAGGCCTACGCCACTACACCTGGCTAATTTTTGTCTTTTTAGTACAGACGGGGTTTTGCCATGTTGGCCAGGCTGGTCTCGAACTCCTGACCTCAAGTGATCCACCTGCCTCAGCCTCCCAAAGTGCTGGGATTACAAGCGGGAGCTACAGTGCCCAGCCTTGTGCTTTGTAGACAAGCATTTCTGGTAATTGATTATGAGTAAATTTTGTTTCTTTCATTCAAATAATTAAAACTTTTATTTATTTTTCTTGTCCTATCTTACTGGATAGGAGCTCTGGCACCATGGTGATAGCCACAAATCTTGTTTTGTTCTTGATTTAAAAGGAAATTCACCTTGAATATAGTTTAGCTGTAAGATTTAGTTTACTTTGAGATCTCTATTCTTAGTTTTCTAAGTGTTTTTATTTTTAATCAAGGATTGATATTAAATTGTTTTATCAAATGTTTTTTCTGCATCTATTCATATGTTTGCATATCTGTTAATGTGGCGAATATTGCTAACTGATTTAGTCATGAGGTATTTTCTTATATCTATGCTACTGGATTCCATTTGCTAACATTTTGTTTAGGAATTTTAGATATATGTTTTTTGTAACATTGGCCTGTAATGGGAGTAAATTAGTTTGACAAAATCAAATTTTAAAATGCAATGTCTTTGACCCAGAATGTATCCTATGGATGTACTCCATAGGATATGCAAAAGTATATGTACAAGCATATTTATTGTTATAATAGCAAGAAACTAAAGACAAATGTCTTTTAGTTGGAGACGTGGTATTTTAAAAAAGTACAGTATTTTGTTGCCATTACAAAGAATGAGGTAGATCTATTTGCGCTGATGTGTAAAGTTCTCCGAAATCTATAATTAGGGTAAAGCAGGTGGCAACAGCAAGAATATATATTTATCTCTATCCCGTTTGTGAATTTTTTAAGTGATAGTGCTATGGCTGTGCATATGCTATTTCTGGAAGCGCACTCAAAGCCTTGTAACACCAGTTCCTTCTGGAGAGCAGGGATGGCAGGAAGCTGTAGGACTATGTCTCTTTCCACACCTTTTTATAATTCATGAGCATGAGCATGTATTGGTCTCTGTACACCTGCCCCTGGGCTTGAGGAGGCCCTGCTGGCTGCAATGTCTCACTTTCACCTAACTGCACAGAGTCTCAGCCACTTCCCTCCAGCCCTTGAGGACTGTCACCCATCCTAGAATGGAGGCCTTGCATTAGGCCCGGGTTTGGCCAGAAGAATAGAGCAGTTGGAAATGTTAAGTTGACATAAATAGGAAGCTCTGTAACCTCGTGCAAGTGTTGTCTTGGAAACCAGAGCCTGGGCGGTCTCCATGGAAACCGTGCTCAGCCTTCTGCCTGAAGGAGTTACCACCCACTGGTGCTGGAGTGTTACTTATCAGGGACCTCAGAGCTCCAATAACTGCTTAGAGAATGATGATGGACTGGTCCCTGCCCACCCTGGCCATGTCGGGTGTGGGGCCCTGGGCACCTCCAGCTCTCTGCCTGGGAAAGAAAAAGAGCCCATTTCCATGGGACGTGCCCTCATGGGGAGGCACAGCAGACCATCCAAGGCAGCACATGCAGTGTCCCCGAAGTAAGGAGGGAGTCCTGTGTCCTGAGGTCCAGGGGATCTGGACTCTGCCATTGTCCCCTGGTGCATCTGTACAGCTGTGGTGGGCTAACACCATCTCTGGGCTCCAACTTGCCCTTCTGTAAAATGGGGAGTTTGGACCAAGTCATTCTGAAGGTCTTTTCCAGCTTTAATGACACGTGTTTTGCATGTGACCTGGCAGCACAGGGTTCAGAGGAGGGAGAGATCAGAGTGACTAGTGCAGGCTTCCCGGGGAACCATTTGAGCTTTGAAGGTGGGGAAGAGGAATGTCAGAGAGTGGGCAAAATATAACAGCAAAGGTCCAAATTCACCCTCTGAGGGCCCGGGGCACGGGGGCAGCCTGCTCTCCTCCTGGGGCCCTGTTCCCTGTGGGGACTGGAAGAGAGGCTTTGAGTCTAGGGCCTGGGGCAGCCAGGACTGACGGGGGTGCAGTCCTAGAAGGGTCGGCAGTCACGGTGGCCTACCATGGCATCTCCGTATCCTTGCTGCATGCTGCACCCACTGCAGCTGCCAGAGCACGGAGGCAGAGACGTGGGAGCCGATGAAGGTCGCACGCCAGCCTCCCACCTGTGAGACAAAGGGCCCTGTCACTGGAAGCCACGTCCAGCCTGGCCCCGCAGGAGCCAGGGCTGTGCGCCTAACGGAGGACTGATGGGAAAGGGAAGGCTGGCAGCAGTGAGGTAATGGGGTGGGGGGTGGGGGGTGGGAGGCAGGGGGAGGTGGGGAGGACAGGGAGGGGAGGGAGGGAAGGGGAAGGACTTTAGCCAGCACCCTTGTCCCACACTGAGCGAGTGCCCACAGTGTTCAAGCAGTCAGTATGCCAGCAGTTTTTCGTTGATTACTTTTGTTCATGTCTCGCATTATCTCTGGGGTGAGTATGAATTTCATAGCCACAAACTCAGGTGTCCAAAGTATCTTTATTGGTATCTTTATTTTTCTATAATAGTGTGTTTTGTGTAATAATCTAGTTTTCAAACCTTCCCTTAGTCTGGTGGCAGAATGTGTAATCTTGATATTTTCTAGGTAAACTCGGTCATCACTTCAGTTTGCCCTTTTCAAAGATATTAATTTTTGCCCTCCCTTCCCCACCAGGGGCCATCATCTGAATCACGTTCCTGTATTCGGGATTTGAGCCTCCAAAACAGTTTTGATGGGAGACACCAGCCACCTACTATTATGCAGCCATGCACCACATAACGACGTTTCAGGCAACAATGACTGCACATACCACAGTGGTCCCGTAAAATTACAATGGAGCTGAAAAATTCCTATTTTCTAGTGACATCACAGCCATTGCAAGGTCAGAGTGCAACACATCACTCATGTGTTTGTGTTGATGCTGCTGTAAACAAACCTACCGCACTACCAGTCATATAAAAGTATAGCCCATACAATTATATGTAGTACTTAATACTTAATAATAATAAACAACTATGTTGCTGGTTTACGTATTTACTACACTGTGTTTTTAACTGCTAATAAGAGTGTACTCTTTTTAGTTATTAAAAAAAAAGTTAACTGTAAACAGACTCAGCAGGTCCTTCAGGAGGTTTCCAGAAGAAGGCATTGTCATCATAGGAGGTGACAGCTCCATGCATGCATTGCCTCTGAAGTCCTTGCAGTGGGACAGGATGTGGAGGTGGAGATGGTGATACTGATGGTCCTGACCCTATGTAGGCCTAGGCTCATGTGTGTGTTAGTGTCTAGTTTTTAACTAAAAAGTTTAAAAGTTAAAAAAAAATTTTAATAGAAAAAAAGGGGGACTGGGCGTGGTGTAATCCCAGCACTTTGGGAGGCCGAGGCAGGCGGATCACCTGAGGTCAGAAATTCGAGATCAGCCTGGCCGACATGGTGAAGCCCCGTCTCTCCTAAAAACACAAAAATTAGCTGGGCGTGGTGGTGCGCACCTGTAATCCCAGCTACTTGGGGGGCTGAGGGAGGAGAATGGCTTGAACCCAGGAGGCGGATGTTGCAGTGAGCCGAGACACACCATTGCACTCCAGCTTGGGTGACAAGAGGGAGACTCTGCCTTATAAAAAAAAAAAAAAGAACAAAAGCTCATAGACTAAGGGTACGAAGAAAATACTTTGTGAAGCTCTATGTGTTGGTGTTTTATGCTAAGTATTATTATAGAGAAGTCCAAAGGTTTTTAAAAATTGAAAAGTTTATAAAGTAAAAAAAAAGTACAGTAAGCTAAGGTTACATTATTATTGAGGAAAGAAAAAATCTTTCATAAATGTGGTGTAGCCTAAATGTACAGTGTTTACAAAGTCTACAGCAGTGGTCGGTAATGTCCCAGGCCTTCCCATTCACTCACCAACCACTCACTGACTCACCCAGAGCAACCTCCAGTCCTGCAAGCTCCATTCATGGTAAGCGCCTTACACAAGTGTACCATATTTTTATTTTTCCTACCATATTTTGAACGATATTTTTCTATGTTTAGATACACCATTGTGTTGCGATTGCCTACAGTATTCAGTACAGAAACATGCTGCACAGGCTTGTGGCCTAGGAGCAACAGGCTAACCCGTATAGCCCAGGTGTGCAGTAGGCTATGCCATGTAGGCTAACACGTATAGCCCAGGTGTGCAGTAGGCTATGCCATGCAGGTTTGTGTAAGTGCACCCTACGATGTTCACACAATGAAACTGCCTGACAATGCATTTCTCAGGACATATCCCTGTTGTTAAGCTGAATCTGTTTTTCCCAGTGCCCCTTGGGGCTGGAGTCAAGCGTGTGACCAGGCTCAGCCAATCAGATGTTTCCTCCCTGTATTAGTCCATGTTCACACTGCAATGAAGATTCTATCTGAGACTGGGTAATTTAGAAAGGAAAGAGGTTTAATTGACTCACGGTTCCACGTGGCTGGGGAGGCCTCTGGAAACTTACCATCACGGCCGAAGGCGAAGGGGAAGCAAGGCACGTGTTAGTCTCACATGTGGCAGGGGAGAGAGAGAGAGCACGGCGGGGAAGTGCCAGACACTTATCAAACAACCAGAACTCATGAGTGACGACTCATGGGAGAAACTGCCCCCCGATCCAATCACCTCCCACCAGGCTCCTCCCTTGACGCGGGGATTACAATGTGAGATGAGATTTGGGTGGGGACAAAGAGCCATACCATATCACACCAAGACCATGCCATAGGGACAAGTGACTCAGGAAGGGGGACAGTGAAAAATGCATCCTGGTAGAGGGGACAACAGCAACACAGAGTCTTGTGGGCATCAGGAAGGTGGTGGCATCATCTCCACATTCTGGAGCCCGCGGTTCCCTTTGTGGTCTCCCAATTGCTGAAGTGGTTTCTCCAGCCCACCCAGTGACTCTGAGCCACCCAGTGTCCCGTCAATCAATTCCTTTCTTCCTAAATTCACCAGAATTGTTCCCAGTGTTTGTGTCACAGTTTTATTGAACACGGGAGCCTTGTGGGGTGTAATCTGAAAACAATTCTTTCTCCCACTACCTTTTCAAGCCTGGTCGGTGGGTTGGGTTCTCCTCTGACCTTGGATGAAATTGAAGGTAGGTTTCTTGGTTTTTCTGGTCCATCCAAGATAATAAAAATCCCTTGGGTAACTTTTAGTCACACAAATCCAATTTCAGTAATTACAACATCTAACTATCAAAACAGTTGAGACTCCAGATGGCATTTGAAGTTAAAACCACTCCCTTGCCCCATCCCAGACCTGCCCACATGGGAAGCCTACAAGGCGCGTGGGGAGCTTGGCGGGTTTCTCCTCCATGCCCCTGCCTCATGCTTCTACTTTTCCTCCCCTTCACTAGGCTCCTCGGCGCCTCCAAGTTTGGGACAGTAGCGTGAGGGCTTGGCGTCGGGCGTCGGAGCAGGAGAGGTCACTAGTTGTCTTAGTCGGTGTGTGTTGCTGTAAAGGAACACTTGAGCCTGGGGAATTTATAAAGAAAACGGGCTTAGTTGGTTCACGATTCTGCTGGCTGGAAGACTGGGCATCTAGTGAAAGCCTCGGGCTGCTTCCACTCGTGGCAGAAGGCGAACAGAGCTGGCGTGAGATCACACGCAGAGATCATGTGGAGAGAGAGGAAGCAAGAGAGACACGGGAGGCAAAGGTTCTTTTTAACAACCAGCTCTCGTGGGAACTAATGGAGTGAAACTCACTCGCCTCTGTAGGAGGGCAATAATCTATTCATGAGGGATCCAACCTATGACCAGAACACCTCCCATTAGGCCCCACCTCCAACATTGATCCAAACTGTAGCACTAGCATCACCAGTTCACCCTCCCTCAGGTGGATGCTCCATGAGAGTCCCTGGTCCCCGTCCTCACCACTAGCTGCACCTCAATGCAGGCAAACTCTCCCTCAGCTTCATTTTCTTGGACTGGATCTAAGTAACTCAGACCAGCTTCTGAAACATTCACACACCCTTTGATGCTACAGAATCCAGCAGAATGGGTTATTTGCTGGCACGCACCTCTTCTTGTCCTGTGCTCCAAGCAACAAGCAGGCAGCTCCAGCCACAGCCTCTCACTACTTGCTTCCCCAGGGGCTTGGCCCCCACCCAGTCCACAGGGCTCCCTTCCAAATTACTCCCAGGCCCCATGTCCAGGTCTCCCAGCAGTCTCAGTGAAGCCCCTCTCACTAGGCATAAGGCAGAGGGGAGGTGCGCCAGACTCTGTGATCATTCTCTCCTTAGAAATGTTCTCTCTGGCTGGGCACTGTGGCTCCCCCCTGTAATCCCAGCAGTTTGGGAGGCCGAGGCACGAGGATCACTTGAGGCCAGGAGTTCAAGAACAGCCTGGGAAACACAGGGCGTTTAAATTTTTTGTCTGTACAAAAAAATTTAAAAATCAGCTGGGCATGGTGATATGTACCTGTACTGCCGGCTACTTGGGAAGACTGCTTGAGCCTGGGAGCTCGAGGCTGCACTGAGCCATGATCTCACCACTGCACTCCACCCTGGGTGACAGAGTGAAACTGTCTCTAAAAAAGAAAAAAAAAAAAAAGAAATGTTCTCTCTATTTGGCCTTCAGTTAGCAGCCAGGAGTGGAGGATGGGCAAGAGTTGCACAGTTGGTTTGAGGTCGCCTCCTTTGCACGTCCTTTATTTTGGAATGTCTGACTCATGGGCACAATCCCCCTCTTTTCTCAGATCCCTGAGGGGCTGACAAGTCTCTTCCTTGGAGCTAACCCCCGGTGACGGGGGCGTAGAGGACCCAGGGACCCCCCGCCCCATTCCTGCTACCTCACCAGCATCTGATTTCTTTTTCCCTGGACTTGTGAAGTCTTTATCTAGACTTGGGGGAGGAGATGTGGGGAAAGGGAAAAGGAAAGGAAAGCCTCATTAGGTGGACAGATGGTTTAGGTCTTACAGTTCCCCCAGCGGGCATCTGGGGCAGCTGGTTCTAAGTGGAGGAGGGGCTGCCACGGGGAGTCTGAACCTGAGGCCACCTGCACCCCCCTAACCCTCAGCTGAGCTGGGAGTTCAGGGAACAGGACATGAAAGGAAGTTGAGCAGCTGCAACCTGGGGTGAAGGCTCAGAGCTTTGGATGATACCCTACGCGTCAGTGGTGGTAGAGCAGCCCTGGGGCTTGGTGGCAAGACAGTGGGCTCTGGACTACCAGACCTGGGTTTGTATCTCATTTCTGCCATTGACTGGCTGGATGATTGTTTTGGTTATCTATTTCTGCATAACAAATACCCCAAACCTTGTTGCTTAAAAGAGTAATCGGCCAGGTGTGGTGGCTCACGTGTGTAATCCCAGCACTTTGGGAGGCCGAGGTGGGTGAATCACAAGGTCAGGAGTTCAAGACCAGTCTGGCCAACGTGGTGAAACCCTGTCTCTACTAAAAATACAAAAAATTAGCTGAGCATGGTGGTGGGCACCTGTAATCCCAGCTACTCGGGAGGCTGAGGAAGGAGACTCACTTGAACCCGGGAGGCGGAGGTTGCAGTGAGCCCAGATCGTGCCACTGCACTCCAGCCTGGGCAACAGTGTGAGACTCCATCTCAAAAAAAAAAGAAAAAAAAAAGAGTAATTATGTGCTCAAGATTTTACAGTTTGGAAGGGCTGAGCAGGGATGATTTCTTTGTGCCCTGTGTGTCATTATCTGAGCTGTCTTTAGGGAGGCAAGATCTACTTCAACCATAGTGTCCTATCAGTTCCGAGCTCAGCTGGGACTGTCAGCTGAGAGCCTCAACTCTCCTTCAAATAGTCCTCTCCTCTTTCCTGCTTGGGCTTCCCCACAACATGGAGACTGGGTCCCAAAAGGGAGGAGGCAGACGCTGTCAAGCCTACTTAGTGCCTGGGCTCTGAGGTCCCAGGACATCATTTCCCCTGCATTCTTTGGCCAAAGAAGTTGTGGGCCCATCCTAGATTCAAGATGAGGGGACATAAGCACCACCTCTCGAGGGGAGAAGTGCTGTGCGTGTATAGGGAGGGCAAGATTGTCTGCAGCCATCTTTGGATACTAGCTACCACAGCAAGCATGAGCAAGTTATTCAATCTCTCCAAGTCTCAGTTTCCTACCCTATAAACTGGAAATAATAATATCTATCTCACGTGGTTGTTGATAGCATTAAAGAAGTTCTCAGCGGAGCTCACAACAGTCGGAAGCATGTGTCTGTACAGCCCACGGCTCAAAAGAATTCACTCTGACTTAGACAATCCTGAGCACACACAGCATCCAGACGATGGTGGAAAACTTCTCCCACCACAAGTCCTTTCAGCACCTGCCGCTGCCACCTCTTCTATCTCTGCTCCCTCCCTGCCTCTAGTATCCTCACCCCCCAAATCCCCTCAGCCTTTTCTCCTCTTCTTCCTGTGAGTCACCCTGGAGATGCAGCAAGTACAGAGAAATCTGGTCTTGGCTCTGGGCAGGGTGTTTAGGCGGTGGGTCTCCCAAGTTGGGACCCATTGCCCCCTCCTAGAGAACAATGCTCGCATTACCCTCTGCTCCTGACCCGAAGCCCCCCACACCAGCTCCCACTAACTGGAAGCCAGTGCTGTAAACCTACAGCTCCCACATGCTCCATGAGGGTCTCTGGTCCCTGTCCTCACCGCTAGCTGCACCTCAGTGCAGGTGAACTCCCCCAGCTTCATTTTCTTGGATGCTTCAGGAGGACTCCCCTTTGTGGTAGAGGTAGGGAAAAGGAGAAGGCTTCTAAGAGGAGGCCACTCCCAGCTCCAGCCCCAGCCCCAGCTCAGCCTGGGCAGCCACATCCGCTGCAGTTTCAGTGCACAGCAGCCACTGCGAGCCTGGGCGCCCATCTGCAGACTCCCAGCCCAGGCCCTGACCATGCAGTTTCGGTGGGAAGTCGGGGGCAGGGCTTACCCGTCCTGGGGTAGTCCCCAGGCCTCTCTGGATTCAGACAATTAGAAGCAGTAGCTGCAGCAATCAGATGGAGCACTGTGTAATTTGGGAAATGGGGCAGCTCTAGCTGATCTGAGAAGCAAAAGCCCTTTCTTTATATTTTAAAATATAAAACTTGATTTTTCTAGGCATTCAGAAATGCCTGGTTCATGGGGGCCGGGGCAGGCCTGGGCTACCTAGAGAGCTGTGGCAATGGGAGACCTTACAGCAGGAGGGTGGGAGGGGATGAAATGCGTCCTGTCTCAGGAGTGCCCCTTTCTCCAGGCGTCATGGAGGGCATCCTAGCTCCTGACCACCCAGGGGGCAGCCACCTCCCAGGCCTGCAATCCCGTGTTGAGACCCAGGCCCACCCAGGTTGTTTCTCCCTTAGGTGACCCCTCCCAAGCAGAGCTGTCCCTGAGTTCCTGATTCTGGTCCACTGTTACCGGGGAGACTGCTGTCCCCAGGCCTCCCCAGGCCAGGCTGTGCTGAGCAGAGGCTGCACCTCCAAACCCAGGAAGGCTTCCAGTTGGATCGCTTCTGACTTTGTCTTCTTGTTGTTGCTGCTGGTAATAAAACTCACATTTACCAGAATTGGGGCAAACAGAATGGAAAGAACAGCATTTCGGTGACTGGTGCCAAGTCTCAGGGTTTTAGTAGCCCCACTTGGGCAGCCAAGAGCCTGGGAAATTAGATGCCCTGGCTCAGGAGGGCTGCATTCACCAGTTTCACAAACTGTCCCCCTCCTTGGGGTCTTGGGTGCACGGCAGGTGCAAACACCCCACACCACGTGCCCCAAGGCTGGGAGCCGTGAAGACACCCCCCACCACTTCCACTTCCGTTTCTGCACAGAGAAGGTGGTGTCACAGTTTTCCAAACTGTTAAGAGAATTTCTTTTGTGCATGACATTGTTCAGCTCACCCAGGCTGCAGCCTGGGACGGAACCAAAACAGAAGTGAGTAAGGAGAAGTGAGTCAGTCATGCATTCAACACATATTCTTGAGCCCTGTTATGTTCCGGGCCCTGCTGGGGACTGGGGACAGAGAGGAGCAGCATGCTGCCCCTGTCCTCTAGGAGCTCACAGACCTGGTATCCCCAAGATGGGCCAGACTCTTCTGCCTCTTTGTCTGGGTAGACCTGATGTCTAGACCAAGACATAAAACGGGCTCTTGGAGCATTGCTGCGGAGCCTGCAGGGTGGTGGGCCCTGGGCAGGGTGGTGGGCCCTGGGCTGTGTGCTGGGCATGGAAAGGCGAACAAGAAACGAACCCTACTCTCGCAAGGCTGATGGTCTAATCGGGTAGAAGAAGAAACTGGAAGTTATTGGACAGTGTGCTAAGTGTTGGCATGGGGGAGTTCCAGGGCACTGTGGGGACAGGTATACCCAGACCAACCAAGCAAACAAGGGGACCTATGTGTTTAATTCATATTAAATGTCATACTAGGCCGGGCGTGATGGCTCACACCTGTAATCCCAGAACTTTGGGAGTCCATGATGGGTGGATCACAAGATCAGGAGTTCAAGACCAGCCTGGCCAAGATGGTGAAACCCCGTCTCTACTAAAAATACAAAAAATTAGCTGGGTGTGGGGCTAGGCACCTGTAATCCCAGCTACTCGGGAGGCTGAGGCAGTGAATTGCTTGAACCTGGGAGGCGGAGGTTGCAGTGAGCCAAGATAGAGCCACTGCACTCCAGCCTGGGTGACAGAGGGAGACTCCATCTCAAAATAAAGAAATAAATAAGTAAATAAATAAATAAATGTCATACTGTGCCACCAAGGCCAATGTCTTCACAGGTTTTTTGACCTTGGCAATGTTCCCGTCAGACTGCAGAAGACTTGACTATTCCTGTTCAGGTAGATGATGACCGGCCCCATAAACAGCCACCGAGGGTCACCCTCTCCCTCCCCAGCCCTGAAGGCCAAGAAATGGGACTGAGCTCCTTGGATTTATGACCTTCTGGCTCCTGCAGAGAGAGGAGGGCTGGGGCTTGACAAGGACACGGTAAGCTGGGCAGACTCCTGCACGGTGTAGGCTTGAGGTCACATTCCTCATCCCTCTCTGGCTGGGGGCTGGGGCTGGGTGGACATGGTTCCTCCATGATGTTCTGCCACCCAGCAGCTTGCCACCCTCTCCAGGTCCTTTGGCAAAATTTCAAACCACGCTGATTGACCTTGGAGCTCCACCCACATCCACACCCTTGGCTGTGTCAGAAACTCTCCACTACAGGCAAGAAAACAAGGGAACTGGGGTTTATGACTTCTGTTCAGCTTCATTAAATATTTGCTGAGCAACTTTTAGAGGAGCTTTCTGGATTCCACAGAGGGGACTAACTAATTCCACCTTTTCCTTTTAGCAGGGGCTAAGGACTGTCCTTGGATCTCAGTAGGACAGCTGACCTTCCCTCCACCCAATGACTGCTCCAGTCTGATCGTTTCTGGCCACCTGATAATCTCTTTGTGCAAATACCAGGAAGCCCTAGTTAGAGGTGTGGACACCAGGTGTTCTTGAGGAGGACAGTGGTGACTCAGTTTTATCTGACCCCATGCTCTCAAGTTCCTTTTCTGTGAGACACTTCTTATGTGCTACTTTGGACCCTCTCACTTATCTGTGGGCCATTGGCCACTGGCCCCAGCCGCAGCTGAGACCACCAACTCTGCATGGACTCAGACAGGCTTCACCCAGGCACACCCAGCAGCCCCTGCCTCAGGTCCCAGCTATGCACCCCTTAGGCTTGCCTGGATACTAGGATGGGAGACACTGCATCCATCCATCCACGACCAGCAAGTAGAGGCAATTAATACCCTTCAGGCGACCCAACGCGAGCTGGGAGCCTGTGCACAAATTATTCTCCTTTTCTCCCAAAAGGATTGTGCTGAGAAACATTTGTGCAGCTTCCCGGAGGATGGCCCTTGGGGTCGAGCAAGCAGTTATGTTTGTTACCAAGCCGCGGCCAGCTCCATAACACACCCTGGAGTTGGCACCACTTCCTTCCCAGCTACACTCCGCTTTCTCTCACACCTGCTCCCTGGGGTCACCTCCCTACCAAAGGAGGGGCACAGGAGCCTTTGTTTCCCGCTCTGCTTTCCAAGAAACCCAAACCAAGCCACTCTGAGTTCCTTCCAGAGCTCCACTTCCACTTCACGGGATCCTCTTAGTACCACAGTCAGCACCCAACATGCCTCTGAGATGGGCGTGTGATCCCGACTGGCCAGTCGGCGCCTTATTCCTCTGGCCACAGAACTTGGCTCAGGAGATGACATGTGACCAATCCGAATTTTCCCTGGGGACTGATACGTGGACACCAGGGACCTCATGCACCAGTAAGGTCGCTGCCTTCCTTCTCTGCCAGAGATGATTCTGTCTCATCCAATCAAGACTTGAGTGGACTCCAGCTTCCCAGAAAGCCTTTCTCCATCATCCCAGCCCCACGAGATCTTACCCGCTTCACTGGTAACACCCAGAATCCTCAGCACAACTGCTACCACCAGGTACTGCCTTGCTCCTTTACACTGTTACGTTGTTTGAATCTGTTATGCAGCTGATTATGTGTATTCCTATTTCTAATAGGCACACATGGTTCTACCTGGCTAACTACAGTGGATTCATTGCCCAAATGAGGCAGGCAGCTGCTTCAACATATAGAGAGGCCAGGTATCCAATATAAGGAACCACATTATCCCAGTTTGCCTGGAACTTTCCAAGCTTTAACACTGAGTAGCCTTGGTCTCCCTCAGTCCTGGACAGACTGGGACATTTGGTCACCTTGTTCAATGAGCAGGAGCAGGAGGAGAGTGTTGTCTAGGAGAAGCCCCCTTTTATTTATTTCCCTTCTGAGACAGGGTCTCGCTCTGTCACCCAGGTTGGGGTCCAGTGGCAGGATCACAGCTCATTGCAGCCTCAACCTCCCGAGCTCATGCAATCCTCCCACCTCAGCCCCCCAAGTAGCTGGGATGACAAGCACACCACCACACCCAGTTATTATTATTATTATTTTTTTTAATAGAGACAAGGTCTCACTACATTGCCCAGGCTGGTCTCAAACTCCTGAGCTCACGCGATCCTACTACCTTGGCCTCCCAAAGTGCTTACAGGTGTGAGTCACTGCACCCAGCCGGGAAGCCTCTTTTTAAAGTAAAGGACATAGACTGCACAGATTCAGCCCAGACTCCATCTATTTATCTATTTAATTGAGCTCCTACAATTTATTGAGCTTCTACTATGTGTCTGACACTCTGCTAAGTTTTGAAGATCCAGAGATGAACAAGACCTAGTCCCTTCCCTGAAGAGTTTATAGTTCAGAGCAGGCATTAGGGAAATTTTTTTGCAAAGGGCTAGATCACAAGTGTTTTCAGTTTTACAAACCATACAGTCTCTGTCATAACTACCGTGGTCTGCTGTAGCTCCAAAGCAGCCACTGCAGACAGTGTGAATGGACATGACTGTGTCCCCACAAGACTTGAAGGGCAGCAGCCTCCTGGCACAGAGGTGGAGAAAAACACACAAAGCCTCAGAGCACCTGCCAGGCCCCTGCTGAAGGTAGCAGCTCCAGGCGGCCCCATAGGCGGCATCTCACATGGCCCCATCTCCTCCGCCGTGGTTGATTGGACCAGGGAGGAGCACGTGATTCACAGGTAGCCCATCCTCAGGCTGCCAGTGATGGACACGGGTGGAGAGGCCAGCAGAGATAGTGGCCGCCAGCTGGGACAATGGTGGTAGGAGACAGAGACTGAAAGGCAGGAAGGATAGAGCAGAGCCAATAGACTTCCCTGGACCCTCAAGCCCTTCCAAACCTGAGCCGTGTTCCAGGCCCCATGGGGACCTCCCGGGAGGTCTTGCTGTGAGCCGGTCCTGGGACCCGGGCAGGCTTGCACAGAGCTGAGAGTCCTGTCTTCTTTATTTCCATGTACATCCTTCAACAAAACAGCTTTTGTTTCCTTCTTTCTTGTTTAACAATTCAGTAATTTTTAGAAAATTTATAAAGTTGTGCAACCATGCAACCATCACTGTCACCCAGCTTCCATAATAAACCTGAATGAGCTCCCTGCACTCAAGAGACCCTCACTCACCCCAGTTCCTTGTGGAAAGTTAGGGTGCCATGGGATCACAGAGGAGGGACCCCCAACTGGGGCCGGGGGCTCCGAGAAGTCTTCCCAGAGAGACCCAAGGACAGTCAGAGAATTCCTGGGATGATGTGGGGAAGGGGGATCCCCATCACCTCTTTGACCTTTAGTGGGCAGCAAGGGCCAACATCTGACCAGGTGCCTCCTGCGGCAGGCATGGTGTAGACAGAACACTTTGTCAGATGCCGATGAATCAAGCAGCTTTCCTGTTTCCTCCATACCCTCCATGCCCTCCTGTGGCAGCCTCAGTCCACCCCAGCGTCCTTAGACAGGGCCTTGCAGGCCAGGGCACACTGCAGGAAAGGGAAGAATCTGCACGTGGCTCCCTGGGACCGTCGATGATGGGCTTTGCTGCCTGCACCACCCGAGTTTTCATCCAAGAAAACACCCTAACCTGGTATTTCCCAGGGAATTCAAGTGAAATTGTCAAAAGGGCTTACACCCCTGTTTTAAGGCTGTGGAAGAGGTCTGGCCATACAATCTCCCTCTCCCTTTCCCCCTCCACCCCCAGGAAAGAGAGAATCTCCAAGCACCCATACCCAGGGCCTCTGTCTTCCCACTCCCCTCTCCCATCTCCCCATAAGGAGCCTTTCTCTTGCTGAAGCAGGAAACTTCATTTTGCTAACAGGAAGCTTCTTTGTTCCCTGCAAGAGAAACCAGCTCCAGCTAATTCAAGCAAAAGAAGGCTCTTCGCAGGGATGTGGAGCAGCTCACAGTTGCAAAGAGGTTGCTGAGCAACGTGCACTGCCTGGAGGTGACTGCAGCGGCCCTGGGCTTCCCTGGGCTCCCCCGCTGGCAGACAGAATCTGACAGCACAGTTTGGTGCAAGGGTCCCTGGCCTTGGTCCTTTGGATCACTCAGTGACAGGTAACAGGAGCCAGTGTGCTTCCCTATCCCATTAGAAGGATCTGGATTTGCTCCATTCACCCAGACGTGGGTTTCACCAGGAACTAGGGGTGTACATCATCTATGCCCAAACCCAGGGCACCCCTGAGTATACGGCATCTCCCAGTGGGCCATTAGGAAGATGCGCATACAAAAGAGATCGTTTTTCCAAGTGAGAAGATCCAGCTTGAATATACAAACTATTAGGGGTGTGCCTGTAATTGTTTAAATGTCTCCTGTAAGAGTTAATGCATTTGGTTTTAAAGACATCTTTTAATTCCACAGAAGGTAACTCCTTTCCACTTTCACATTTCATGGAACATTTTTTCATCTCAACCTGTCACCAGCATCTTGAGTGTCTGTCTCATCATCACCCCTGAGCCACGGTTTGAGTCACCGGTGACTTTCAGGGTACGTCACCTCCCTCTCCTCTCAGTTACAGAGATTCAGCACTTTTTAAATCCCCGCATGATGCTATCACTGGAAATTTTATCTAAGTTGCAAGTGCCCCTTCTCATAATATTGAGGGACTTAAAGTTGTTATTTGAACCTTAAGAGAAATATGAGAATCTTCTTAACTGGTGATTGGGGCACACCAGGCACCCCGGCATTATCATCAATCCTACCAGAGGGCTTCTGCACACAGCCAGGTATAAGGGGCTTGGAGCAAGCCCCTAGCTGTCTGTTATTATTAGCTGGTGCTATGGGGCCAGGACCCAGGGTCTTTGAGCCTGCAGTTGCTTCCTGGTCTGAAGCGAGGGCTGGGGCAGTGGTGATGACTGCAGCTGTCAATCACCAGGTATTTATCAGCTCTGCTCTGCACCCAGCCTGTGCCAGGCACACAGGGTGGACGGGAGCCACGAGACCTTGCTGTGAGAGGTGATTAAGAAGGAGCATTTCTACTTAGGACACCAGTGCAAGGGAGGACCAAATGAGGTGTAACAGACAAGGAGAGAATAAGCCTGTTCTCGACCAGGTGCAATTGAGTAGTGGAAGCCAGTGGGTGGGCTTGTGACAGCCCCTACTGGGGAGCAGATGGGTCGCCCCTTGATGGCTCAGGATCTCTGAAGAGCCCTGAGAGGATTTTGGAGTGGGTACAGTGGGCCAGGACACAGAGACCCAGAGTGGGGGTTAGCATGGGGTGCCATGCAAAAATCACTTACAAGGGCATCAGAGAGCTGGTGCTGCTCATGCCCCCGTGGGCCTCAGCTTCCACGTCTGCACAATAGTTCCCTTCAAGCCAAGGTCTTGTTACAGACCTGTTTCTAGCCCCAACTCCTCCAGTTTTATGGGGTCACCCCCCCCTTTTTAAATCTCCAAGCAGAAGGGCTTGTGATTTTATCCCACATTCGGTGGGAACCCTATCATCTCCCATCATAGTCCTGGAAACTGCCAAATTCTCCTCTGAGCCCTGAGTCCTACAGGAACTGTCCTCCACGTGTATCTGAGCCCACAGGGAGCATCTTCCCCCTTCCTTTCTCCAATAAAGGACAACTGACTCCAGGGAGAACTGGTGGGAGACTTCCCTGAAGGCCAGGGGTGAAGGAGATGGATGGTAATGCACAGCAACCGGAAACACCCCCCAGCCCCATCCTGCCAAGGGAGTGCTCCTTCCCTTATGCCACCCACTCACCTGGTTTTGTTGGTTTCAGATGCAGTGCAGCCTTGGGAAGTCGGTGCTGGACCCCACCTGTGCAGCCTGTTTGCTGCAATTTCAGAGTCACTGGAGATACAGTATTTATAAAAGCATTTGTCTCTTGGTTTGAACTACAGCTTTGCTCCCAGTTTCAATGTATATAGTCCTTGGAGGAACAACCCTGGCCAAGAAGTTATACCAGAGGCAACTGACCCCTAAGAGCAGGTGATGAAGAGCAGGAGGAGAGAGATGGCTGCGAGCTGGAAGAAGGGTGGTAGTTTGCAATGGTGGGGACAGGGGATACCACAGGAGGGGATTAGGAATTGGGAAAAGGAATTCACAATCGTGTCAAAGGCAGAATCTGCTGGGAGTGGTTGGGCCTTGGAGATGCTTGATTGGGTGACAATTAGATGACCCCAAGTACTTTCATAAGAACTTTTATAACATAAGGTTAGGGAGCTGGGTGCAGTGGTTCACGCCCGTAGTCCCAGCATTTTGGGAGGCCAAGGTGGGAGGATCACTCAAGCCCAGGAGTTTGAGCCCAGCCTGGCCAACAGGGTGAAACTCCATCTCTATTAAAAATACAAAAAATTAGCCGGGCATGGTGGCAGGTGCCTGTAGTCCCAGCTATTCGGGAGGCTGAGGCAGGAGAATCACTTGAACCCGAGAGGCGGAGGTTGCCATGAGCTGAGATAGCACCACTGCTCTCCAACCTGGGCAACAGAGCAAGACTCTGTCTCAAAAACAAAACAAAAACAAAAACAAAACCATAAAGGTAGGTAAGGTCATCCTCTGATAGTGGAACTTACTACATAGATACATGCCAGGAGGCAGTAATAGTAATAAAATATCATATAAGACGATGATGGTGAAACTGGTATGACCTACTTCACCAACTTAGATTACAAAATGGTCAAATTTCTTTAATTGCTTAATTTATTTTTCCCTATGTGTCTTTTAGGCAGAAGACTTGCCCCCAAATTACTCAAAGACCCCAGGGACCTCCTTTGCTTCCACACCTGAGGGAGGAGAGCCAGGGTTCCATCAGCCCCTGCTGCTGTTTCTCCAAGCTGTCACAAGGTGTCACTGTTGCAGCTTGGTGTCTCAAGGAGGGACGCTGCTGCCCCAGACGCTGGGATGCCCTTGGTGGTTGAGGTTCAGGCTTAAGACTCTTCTTAGTTATCATGTCACACTCGGCCATCCCTTCCCAAAGCATAGCTCCTGGGGCAGGGCGGCTGGGTTTGAAGGGGTGTCCAGTATCAGCCACATTCCATGCTGGCCAGAACAGTGTTATCAGTTGAGATCCCCCTTAACACAAGGTGATTTATTTTGGGGGCCTCATTGCTTGCCCCTGCCACTGCTTCTTGGATTGCCCTACAACTCCTAGACAGGTATCCCTGACTTTGCATCTCTGAGATTGGGGACTGGGATATGGGTGTCTTTGCTTTCAGAGGGCCCTGGGGCTCTGCTTCCTATAGTGCGGCATACAAAGAGGGCCGGCCAGCTTCTCTAAGCCCCACAAACAAAGGTCCTGGGTCAGCCCAAACCCCAAGAGGAAGAGGATGGGACCCTGGGGGCTCACATTTGCATAACAAAGCGGGCACACAAATGATCCTTCACCAGAGGAAGAACACCTGTGCCCAGGTTCCTTATGTCTCTGCCTAACCCAGAAGTTCTCAACCTGGGGATCAGGAGTAGAATTCAGGGTTGTCATGAACTTGCTGGGGGAAAACATTACATGCTATTTTCACTAATCACTAACTGAAGGTAGCATTCCTTTCCATTACGCACGTAGACATCACACCACAGTACGATAGATGGTGTGGTTCCTGGGACTTGTCACCAATAGACATCACAGGTACTCTCATATCCCACTACAGTTGCTGCAGATAATTCAAAATAACTTCTCAGTTCATCATAAATTCAAAATTATGATAATCATTAAACCCATCACTAGATCTTGTTATCCAGTGCCTAAAGAAACGTATATATTGCTACGTTGGTGACTACATTTCCATATATCTGGTTTCCCCTCTAATTCCATGCATTTTTACTTGATGCATGTGAAACTGCCCTTCTGGGGAAGGTCCACAGGCTTCCTCCTGACTGCAGGAGGATCGATGGCACGAGATGAATTAAGACCCCATGGCCTGCTGGGCATTGTGGCTCACGCCTGTAATCCCAACATTTTGTGAGGCCAAGGCAGGTAGATTGCTTCAGCCCAGGAGTTCAAGACCAGCCCGGGCAACATGGCGAGACCCTGTCTTTACAAAAAATACAAAAATTAGCCAGGCATTGTGGTGTGCACCTACAGTCCCAGCTACTCAGGGGGTTGAAGCAGGAGGATCCTTTGAGCCCAGGAGGTTGAGGCTGCAGTGAGCTGTGATCATGCCACTGTACTCAGCCTGGGGGACAGGAGTGAGACTTTGTCTTAAAACGAAACAAACAAACGGAAAAACAAAACAAAAGACCTAGTGCCAGAGCTTTCATCATTCTCAGAGGCTGCCTAAAGCCCTACCTGAAAAGGATGCTAGGTTTGTGAGTCCAGAGGTCAGCCGGGGAAGGTGCAGGGCTATTGTGGTTCCCAAGAAGAGCCCAGACAAGCATTCTGCTGAAGGAGCCTCAGACATGAAGGTGCGAGAGCATTTAACGCGGAGGGCTTGGGGCCTGCAGGAGTGAGCTGCGTGCCCAAGTGTCATTCGGATGCCTCTGTTGAAAGGCCCAGTCCTCGATGGGCACCGTGGCTGTGACCAGTGTGGACTGAAACCCGGGGTTCTCTGCAAACAGTGCAGTCATCAAGGGATGCCCCAGCTAGGACCCGCGCAGGATCTTGGGGGCGGAAGGGATCCAGTGAAATGGAGCTGGAGCATCCTCCAGTAAACCTTGGTGAATTAGGGCAAGTTACGTTCAATTTGAAGAAATAAGAGAAGTGCGACTTCTACTCCAGGTTAGCGTAGAAGCCGTTTCTGTGAATTGAAGTGTCCCCCCCAAAATTCACATGCTGGAGCCCTAACCCCCAATGTAACAGTATTTGGAGACATGGCTTTTAGGTAAAATGAAGTAAGGGTGGGGCCTGATCCTGTAGGATTAATGTCCTTAGCAGAAGAGACACCAGAGAGTTTGTTTCCTCTCTCTCTGCCTCTTAGGACACAGTGAGGAGGTGGTCATCAGCAACCCAAGAAGAGTGGCCTCACCGGAAACTGACCCTGCCAGACCTCGATCTGAGACTTCCAGCCTCCAGAACTGTGGGACATAAATTCCTGTTGTTTGAGGTACTCAGTCTGCAGTATTTTATTATGGCAGCTCAGGTAGACTGACAACATACTTGCCATATATGGGTGTTTTTTGCAGTGTAAAGTCCCAGGGAAGAAATATCAATAGCTCACAGATCTCTTAACCATCAATTTCATCCCACTTTGTTCATATAATTGAAATAGTCCTGTCTTTGGGGTCATATACCCTTTAATAATACTCAGAGAATAATGACTTTGCTCCCCACACTCCATTGATATGGGAAGTCCTATTTTCTGTGGGTTCCCCCCTCCAGGCATCTCTGGGTCTCATGCTCTGCTGTAAAGCTCATACTGATTCCCCTTGGTGAAAGCTGTGCCCTGGCTGCGACTTGAAGTTGGTACTGAAGATTTAGGAAACTGAAGGAAATCCACAGCAAAGAGGCTGGTATCTACTGCCGAAGGGGGCCACACCCAGTGCCCAGTGCCCAGTGCCCAGCAACGCGTGGCCCATCTTGGGGAGGGAGAGGTCTCTCCACCTACCTAATGCTGTCTGGAGACCCATCCCCACAAACATGTCCCACCCTGAGCCGGTCCTCTGGAGCCCTCCTTAACCACTCCAGGCCCACTGGCCTCAAGGCTTCTCCACTGCCCTCAGGGAAACCCCTCCACCCACTCCCAGAACTGTGCTTTGGCTGGGGGCTCACACGGCGATCACTGGGTCATTGGACATCAGTTTTCCCCCAGTCAGGGTCATTCCGTCTGAAATGCACTAGGCACTGACTTGGGGAATCGGCTGTTTGGAAAATCTGGGTTTAGCCAGATCTAGTCAACTCTGGCACAACTTTCCTAAACTCTGTGTGGCCTCCACCGGCAAGCCGCTCCGAGACACCACTTGAACGAGAAACGCACACGTGTGTATGCATTCTCATCTGCACGACGCACAGCCCAAAGCCACCTACTGAGAAGAGAGGCTTTTTGGAGACATCTATCTGCACCCTAAGCAGCCTTTGCATAACTGTGCTGGCCCCGGTGGAGATGCAGGTCCCCCCTGCAGGCAGCGTCTTGGTTACACTCACTCAGGCGTGGGCCTCCGGAATAAAGCTGTCATCTGAAGCCTCAAAAGTGAACCAGTGCCGCGTCTGGCTTTGAAGTGACAGTGCTTCTGATCCTACCTCACGAGACTTCAAAGCACAAAGGGCCACGTTTCTGTCGTGACTCATGGTTGAGGCACCATGTGGCCTTTTCTGCAACAGCTTTGCAAGGAGGGCGTATCTTGCAGGCTCCTGGCCTGGGAGGGAGCGCTCAGGCCTGAAGTGGGGCAGAGGGACGTCTGTTTTGTCCTTCCACTTCAAGCTCCTGGAGTCCCTCTTGACCTGCTGTCCACACCCCCTCAAATGGCTGTTCGTGGCTCTGTGCCCTCGGCTCACTAGAGGAGCCAGCTCTGGGCGGAAGAAGCCAGTGGGGCCTGTGATGGTAGTTTCAGGGGAGTGCTCACCCAGAAAAGGCACCTATGGCATGTCTTTGAGTCCTCTGTCCCCCCGCAGTGGTAAGGTTGTCAAGTGGTCCCTGCCAGCCTTTATTTGGCCCTGGAAAGTCGCTGTCCACAGTACAACTGACCCTTGAGGACAGTTGAAGGGTGGTCTGGCGTGGGCATCACCACACAGCTCCTCCTGCTATGGGGATGTCCCCACCCCTGCCTCTTGACTGTTCTGCACGCCAGCCTCTCCTCACACCCACACAGTGGCTCTGCCCAATTTCTTTCCGCACTGGTCTATTAACTGAATCCTTTTTAACCTCTAGGAATCTCTACAACTGTTATCAGGCCTCAGTCATTTCAAGCACCTTTGCAATCTCCATCCCTTTGTGGTCACTTGCTACAAGGGTGTTATCTTACGCTTCCAGAGGTCTTTGGTATCCTGTGGCAATTACATAGTATTAGTATCATGACTTTCAGCTTCCGAGGGTCCCCAGAGAGGTAACTCAAGAGGAATATAGTTGACAAATGCACCTTGTGAACTGACATTCTCCAAGTCAAATCCTCCCTGGGGGCCAAGGGGAGGTGGTCACTATCCCTAGGGCACATGGCCTACATGGGGGGTGGCTCCTAGATTAGTAGGAGATGGTTAGATGGAGCAAAGATGTCCCCCTTTGCCCTCAGCACCCATGCCATGATCAGCTGCGCTCGGGATTGTGGGGAACTCAGTACAGAGAGTGGCCCAGGCCAGAGCCTAGCAGTGCACAGCTTCTGGGAGTTCTCCAAAGGCTAGCAAAATTCACTGTGAAGTGCGGAGAAGAACCTAGGAGAATCCACCCTTGGAAAGTCGGATTCCCACCACAGGAGGTCAGAGAAGGGAGGGAAGGGCCACCGAGGAGGACCTCTAGAGACTGGCCCTGTGTCTTCAGCCCCTCAGTTCTTCAGCCCCTCAGTCGGTCAGCAGGTTTCTCGTACTGGGCCCCCCACCCCTGTGTATGCGGAGGAGCCAGGGCCTGTAGAAGCAGCTGCAGTGTCACGGTGGCAGTGCAACAAGGTGGTGGTGGGACAAGGTGGCAAGGGCAGGGTGGGGTCGACTGCAGCCGAGTATGCGGGGTCTGTGCAGCCTGGCTGCTACCACAGAGAACCAAGCACCCGTGTGGATGTGGGGGAGCGGCAACTGGACCCCAAAGGGTCTGGCTCCTGGTCACCCGGACAAGCCCAGCTGTGCTCCTGAGCAGGGAGGGCCACTCCCTGCAGCCCCACACTTGGTGGCCAGGTGGCTGCTGAAGAGACCAAGATTGTTGGGTGACCTGGCAGGGGCCATGTGGGGCCTGCTCTTCTCCGGGGCCAGTAAGCTTAGTCTAAGACAGGGTCACAAGGCATCACATGAATCTATTTATTTGGCGAATCAGATTAATCAAGTCATTTTTTCCAGTGCTAACCGTCCACCCCTCCTGTGCTGCTGGGCCCCACTGCTGATTATGGGCCAGCTTGGGTTGCAGCTATGTGGGTCCAAACTCTCGGCCCTCCTGCCGAGCAGCCGTAGTGGCCTGCAGCATGGACCTGTGCCCGCTCCCGCAGACACGGGTCCCCACGGAGAAGAGGCCCTTCTTTCCACAGTGTTTTGGGATGGGTCAGGGGTCCCCAGGGCACACCCACAGGTCCATAGTTGTCACATCACACTGAGACTGCTGATACCCTCCAAGGACCTTCCTCTTACAGCCATGCAGCTCCTGGGTCCTGGCTCCCCTCCCCGTCCCTCCCTACATGATCAGTTCCTCTCAGCTGTCTAGAGCCCTTTCTGTCACCTGGAGAGAGTCATGCTGCACATAGATACGATTTTATGTTTGAACATCGCTGGGGATGATAGGTGGTTAGGTCCACCCACCCTTGTCTCTTAGGAAGCCCATCTGGCCTTGAGCACATTGGTAGACCCAAGTGCACATGACGGGCATCACTCAACTCCACCAGGCAGGCTCCCAACTCCTCGTGCAGAGAAAGAAGTGGGAGGAGGGTGGTCACTAAATCCACCACCCATGGACACTGAGCCGAACCAGCCCCAAATGCCCTGTTGCATGCGAAAGTCTGGCTTCCTCAGAGTATCACGGGTGGTGTCTCTGTCTAGGGTGGCCATTGGAGAGGGCAGCCTGCAGGCAAGGAGAGGAGTGTCTGGGGTTTGGGGCAGCCAGGCAGCCTTACCTCTGGGTCTGCAGAGCCTGACTCTGTGGCTGTGGTTCTTAGAGGCCCAGCTCAGGGGGCCTGAGCCTCCGATCCCTCTGGTCTGGTCTGGTCTGGTCTGGTCACTCCTCCACATCCACTTCCACCCCTTCATTGACGCTCTCTTCCTCACCCTTCCCTCCATCCACCTAGGAGGAGGTGTACAGGGTGCCACTTGAACACAGCAACAGCGGGAGCTACTCCTGAGAAGGCGACTCCTGTCCGTCCATGGCTCTTAGGCCAGCTGGGAAAGCTCTCAGGCAGGAAGCAGCTCAGCCAGGTTCCCCACCCACCCTGCACTCCCTGCAGGCTTCAAGCCTAGGGCCACTGCTCAGCTTCCCTTCCTTTTCCTCTTCCTCTTCCTCCTCCTCCTCCCCACAGGTCCAGGTTTATCCAAATGCTTCTCTTCTTCCCCTCAGGTCGCCACCCCTCCCAAGCCCTTCAGCCCCCACTGAGCCCAGATCCTACAAGTAGACCTCAGTTGCTTTTCCTCCTGAAGACCTTGCTCACATGAAGTCTCATCAGTTACTCCTCATCCCACTCGCTCTGTCATGCAAAACCACCCCACAATGGATCCTTCTCATCATTTCACTCTCCGGAGCAGCTGAGTCATTGGGAGGCTTCCGCTGTCACTTGCACTCCTCCTCCAGATCCGTTGAGAAGCCATCCAGGCGTGACTCAATTGTTTACAGTTTCCTGGGACCTGCAGGGACCCCCCTTGCCTTCTTTCTCAAGGCCACACCCTTGTGCCTAGCTGCCTCATCTCCCTCCCAGCTGCCAGGGAGGGACGGCTCCATGGGCAGTGCCACGGGTGCCAGCTGCCCAGCCAGGATGCAGGTGAGTAAGACAGCACCTCCTCCACCCTCCTATGGTGGAACCAAGGCAGGCCTGATTCTTTGCCATTGTTTTCAAGGAAGCTAGCTGTAATGAGCAACTTCCCAGTCTGTTTAAGATAGAAAGCAGGTCAGGGGTCTCCCCGCTCCCAGGCCGTCTCTCACTGTCTCTCTTCACCCTGGGCCAGCACCAACACTCCGTGCTGTGGACACCCTGATGGTGATGGGGGAGGGGCTGTGTGCTTCCAGCCCTGGGCCTGTCTTCTTCCTTCCCCAGGAGTGTCCTTTCCTCTCCCCCCTCATGGCTCTTGGATGTCATCAACACCCCACTCAGTCATTCTGCAGTCTTCTCACAGGCACGGAAAGGTGTGGCTGGCTTCCTTCACCTTTCTGAGGCTCACTGGAAACTTGGGGTGATCCATACTACTTGCCCAGCCCCAACACCACCCCTTCTTGCTGTCATCTCAGTGAGGCTTTTGGCAACACAGTTCCAGAAGGGACTGGAAAATGCAAGTCTGCTCTGTTCTGGGACACCCAAACTAAAAAGGGGCTTCACTCATCCCTACCACCCCACCTCTGCCCAAGACACTCTCCCCCATAACTGACTCTCTTGGCTCCCTCCTTTACCTCCTTTCTCTCTCTCTCTTTCTTTCCAGAACCTCCCAGTCGAACAGGAAAATGGGGAGAGTTGGAAACAGCCTTGTTGACATGGTCTCATTCTCTTTCTCAATTCTTCTGCTCTATAGTTTTTGGACTTAGAAATCAGTAATTCACCTGGTCTGTGGGTTCTTCAGAGATCCCTGGACACTGGGTGGTATAAGCTGTCTAGGCAGTGGAAAAAAGGTCTTTGGGGTATAATGAGCAAAACTGGCACTCAATGGGCATCAAAGGGAAGCACATCAGTGAAGATGGTGCGGATCATCCCACCACATCAAAACCCTGGAACGCGATGTCCGTTACCAGAATTCAGGGCCAGGGCTTTCTTCCCCTGAACAGGATGTCCTTCCGTTAGCCCCGGGAGATCGTGGTGTCCTGCAGGACCAGCTGGACCCTGGAAGGCCGGTGGGCCCTGATGTTCATGCGGAATTCTTTGATGACAAAGTAGTAGCAGAAAACATCCAGGCAGCAGTTGATGTTGGAGAAACACATGGACAATTGCAAGAAGAAGCTGATGCTCTGCTTGGCTCTGCACTCTACGATAAAGCCGTTTCTCACCAGGAACTGCAGGAAGAACCCCAGGTGGACTGGGAGGAAGGAGACCACGAAGACAGCCAGGCTGGCTGCGATGCTGTAGATGCAGGCTTTCTGCTGCACCCAGTCCTGGGTGTGGTCTCGGCGGCCCAGCAGGATGTGGATGCTCCTGGAGCAGCAGAAGCCCATGATGCCCATGGGAAGGAGGAAGCCAAACACCTCCAGCGGGAAGAAGACCTTGGCGCTCCAGGTATCATCAGACATGTTGTGGAAGCACATGTATTTTTCCACTTTCCCATGGAAACTATAGATAGGGATGCTCCCGGTCCACACCAGGACCCAGATGGTACAGCAGATCCCAAAGATCTTCCTGGGGGACCGGAGGTGGCTCACCAGGAGTGGGTACCGGATGGCCAAGAACCGGTCCATGCTGATGAAGCAGATGGTGAAGACGCTTCCGTACATGCTGACGAAGTAAAGGCACTCCACCAGGGTGCACAGTGACGGGAAGGGGGACTGTACCTGGGACAGGACCATCTTGAACGGGAGGGAGAGCACCAGCAGCAGGTCAAAGACCGCCAGGTTGATCATGTAGATGGAGGTGGCAGCATAATCGGGCCACCTGTTCTTAAGGAAGGTGCTGAAGCCATGGATGGCCAGCAGGTTGAGGAGCAGGCCCAGGACGAAGGTGGGGATGTGGACTGCAAACTGCAGGGTTTTCATCAGCTCGTTGACGCCGTCAAACAGGCAGTCCCCACTGGTGTTTTGCTGACTCATGTTTCTTCCTACAACACCAACAGATTAGACAGGGCTCCTTTCACTCTCTGGAAGTGATGGATTCAAATGACTTTGTCAAGAATCACAAACACCTCCCCAGCATCACACAGCAATTCATGCCCATTGAATCACAACTAGAACACAGAAAAGAAAAATTACCTTTAATCCTGCTGCCCAGATGCAACCACTGTTACTTTTTGTGTATATCATTCCAGACTCGCTTTCTCACTCTCTTTCTACCATACACACATTTTTCTTTGACAAATATAGAACCTGCTGTGCATGGACATCTGTCTTTTAAATCAGAACTCCTTTTGTTGAAAGAAGTAACAGCACATACCCAGACCCAAACAGGCTGAAGCAAAGAGACAGTTTCACATAATGGAAAACATGAAAACTAGGGTAGGGCTGACTTCAGGAGCAGCTGGATCAGGGATTCAAATGCTGTTTCCAGGACTCAGCTCCTTTTGTCTCCTTTGTCCTCCTCCCACCCACTTTCCTGATGGTTGGACACAGTCAACCTGCAACCAGGGATGATTGACACCAGAGCGTTGCATTCCCCTGGACACAGTAGCTGGTTAGTTCATTGGTTCAGGGACAGATATTTGACTCTCCAAGAAGCCATGATAATCAACACAACTTTTGCTTGGGTTTCCAGGCAGAGGGTTGGAGTCCCTTGTCAGGGATTCATAGTTGCCAAGATATAAGGTCTGCAGCTGCCGCAGCCTCTTGTACCCCAAAGAGAAAACCAGACAGAAAATGGAGAGATATGGGAGAAATGGCATTCCCAGAGGGAATGGAGCGGGGCCCTGAGGTCTCCACAGGGCAAGGAAAGGCCTTTTGTCAGGCAGAAAATTAGAAGTGGCCTCAGGGACGGGAGGACCAAGGCTGCAGGTGTGGTTGCACAGGGGTGTGGTCCGAGCCTGGTCAATTTGGGGTGAGGGGGTGAGTGCCATTGTGGGGTTCTGCATCAAAGTATGTAGCCCTGGAGCAGGACAAAACCAAGTGTTCAATCCAGGCATCCAGAACCAGGTTGCTAGAAGGGCTCAAATACGACCCAACTTCCACCCTCTCCCCACTTGCCCACCTCTGCCCACCTCCCTGCTCCCTCCTTTCTCACCCACTCTTCCCTCTCCCCACATGTGAGGCCATGCTGCTGGTGTGCTTGACTTGGACTGGCCTTAGACATGGAATGTGCCACATTCACTAGAGCACAGGGGCATGGCATGGAAAGGACATTTATGCCTGGCATCTTCCTTAACCACTTCGGCAGAAAGCAGCTGGGTGAGGAAGTGTGGCCAGGTCCTGCCGTGAGACCCACCTTCCTGTGCCTCTCCCACCTTCCATGACTTCCTGGCTAGCAGGTGCTGAGATCCCAAGATATCGATGTATCAGGGAGGAGACATCAGCATGGACTCCCACCAGAGAATCCCATACTAGTGACCACTGCAGCTATTTATTTTTATTTTTATTTTTATTGTTTTTGAGATGGAGTCTCACTCTGTCACCCAGGCTGGAGTGCAGTGGCACAATCTTGGCTCACTGCAACCTCTGCCTCCCCAGTTCAAGCGATTCTCCTGCCTCAGTCTCCTTCATAGCTGGGATTACAGGCATGCACCACCACGCTCACCACCCCTGGCTAATTTTTTGTATTTTTAGTAGAGATCAGGTTTCACCATGTTGACCAGGCTGGTCTTGAACTCCTGACCTCAGGTGATCCACCCACCTTGGCCTCCCAAAGTGCTGGGATTACAGGCGGGAGGCCCCGCACCTGTTCCTAAAACTTCTGTTATTAATTAAAGTTTCTGTTATTATTTTTCATAGCTTTTTATTAATTTTAAAAGTATTCCATGCACTCAATAAGATATTCGAACAGAACAAAAGAACAAGCGTAGGAAAAGTCAGCCTCCTAAGGCCTCAACTGTCCTTTTCAAAGGCAGCATGGCTTACAGCTTCTTGCATATTCCTCCCAGACATTTTCTAAGTAGATACATATATGCAAATATATGCATGCATACATATACATGTATGACTTCTTTAAAATTTGGAAATAATATACCTAGAGCCCCTGTCCCTTGCTTTTTCACTCATCAATGTTTCTTGGACATTGGTCTATATCAGCATATATGAATGGCTTGTTTGCCTCCCATTGTGTAGGTATACCAAAACTCATTTAGCCAGTAGCTTATTCATAAACATTTAGGTTTCCAGTATTTTACCAGGAAACAATGAATTCCACAATAAGCATTCCTATGACTTATTTCTTTGCTGCGCAGCTATTGCTAACAGAATTCTCATTCTGCTATTGTTTCTCATCACTATTGGGCGCCCGTGGGAGGAAAAAATTGGGGTGTTTTTTAAGATCTTATATGTAATACCATTCCCAAGCCCTCTCTGATCTCTAATGAAAAAGAAAATCGATATATATAGATAGATGTTTATAGGTTCATATATATATCATCCATTGAGCACTACGCACTAAACATTTAACATACATTACTTGATTTGGTGGCTTTCCAAAGATTCTATGGTTTCCAATGTGTTAACTTTTCTCACAGATTTATGTAATGAGAGATCTAGGAAAAAGTACTTCCTCTTATTCAAAGCCTTGGTGTCCTGTGGTCTGTGGGGATGGTGCCTCCTAGGGGTGTGTAGGAGTAACTGGTCCTACTCAGGATGCTCAGAATCTGCAAGGTGGGGTGGCCGCCTCCTCACTAAACATGCTGAAATGGCCACAGGCCTAGCTCAAAAAATTACTGGAATAGCTTGGAACTCACAAGGTAAATTTCAAAAATGATGAGAAAAGCAGGTCAAAGCCCAGTTCAAGTCTAAATGTAAAATGTTGCAACACCAAAGAGGAAGATGGAATTGGCTTGGAGAAGTTGCCTTCAAGACCAGAAACAGCAGAAAACCAAGAACCACAAAGATAAGAATGAATACAAGTTTATGTTTAAAGAGATCCAATAAGATTTTGAAAAGGGAACTGAGGACATCTGTCTTTGTCTGGGTCACACTAACCAATTAAGAAAAAGGAGCCACCAATGACAAAAGCTCAACACTCAGAGGCCCTTACTGTCAGCTGTTACCGGCCGACTGCATGGATGAATCCACCGTATTGCTGGTGGTTCAAAGTGGCCAAGAAAAAAATCGGTGATGCTCAAAGTCCAACCCAAACCCAGACACAATGTGTGGCTGAATTGGGGGAACAAACGAATAACAACGGGAGGAAAGTGATCTGACAGAAAGCACACAACCTCAGGTGGTGGGATGAGTCTCCATTGACAGTAGCAGGTATATTCATAGACACAATTTGGCCATCAGTATTCCCCAGTAGGATTATACTAAAGGTCACATTTGAATTACCGACAGACTTCAAATGGAAGCTTCTCAGAGGGTAGTCTTTGAAGCCAGAGAAGGCACTCTATGGGCTGGCAAGAAGAAATTAGGTTGAAAAAATACTGCCGGCTAATGGCAGAGTGAACAGAGAATCTGAAAAATTAATCTGAATTCCCTCTGAAAGTCCAAGGAAACCATCTTTTTAGAGTCTTTTTCAAAAAAATCGGAAGCTTCACTGTAGTAAGATAAAAAGGCATCAATGCACTCCAAATGGCAGCAAGAGATGAAACAGTCATCCTTCTCAAAGAAGTTTGCTAATAAAAACCAGTCTACTTGTGGGTGGGGGAGGGGAACGGGGCAGGGGGGCAGCAACTAGCACCATTTGCTACTTGTGGGGTGTGGGGCCATTCCATTAGCAGCTCCTGTTCTGGCCAACCCAGGAGTCCACCCCAATCAAGCAATGGTACTGTAGTTGGCTGGGTGGGAGGCTGAGTCCCCTCAGGTCCCCTGAGAAGCAGATGCTAAGACAGTGCTAGACAACTCAGAGATTAAACAGGGGAAGTTCCCATGAAGGATAGTTGGGAGAGGGAGCAGGAGGAGGTGGGGTGAGCCTTCAGACCACCTGCAGGTCTGACTCTGTGGAAGGAGAGAGGGAAGGAACGACAAGGTGGGAAGGACTTCAGACAGCAGTGCAGGTTTCAGCCCTTCTTGGCCAAGCCATGGGGCATCTCTGAGCAAAGGTTGCCTGTTGGAGGAGCCCCACATCCGCAGAAATCGCCCCAGGCTAGTGCCTCTGCCCAGTTCAGGCACTGGCTAGGAGTAGCCCAAAGAGAGTGGCATCAGCATCAACATCACCATGGACCTGAAGCAGTAGAGCTGCACTGACTGTGGTCAGGGACCCTGGGAGTGGGTTCTCTGGAATTCCGGGGAGATCTCAGCAGCACCCCTGCATAGCTGCCAAGGAGCCATCCCAGTGCTGCCATTAATGTTGGGATCTGTGTCACAGGCAGCAGTGGAGATGTTCTCAGTTTCCACCCCAGCAGCACCATCTGTGGAGTGCTGCCTTTCTACCATCTGCAGCAGGGATGGGTGGGCGCCTTCGCCTCCTAGGGGACTGGAGTGGGGCAGTCCCAGCCTCCTCCAGAAGGAAATAGCATTGAGTGGGCAAAGGTCATGGGTCAAGCAAATAGCATCTGTGCATGGAGTGAAAGGACCCAAAACCATTGTGAGTCAGCAGCAGCACGGTGGCTGAGAGGTGGGGCTGAATTGAACCGTGGAGTAAATGAGACAATACAGGAGATGAAGCGCCATGTTTCATGCAAAAGCTATGGAGAGAGCCACTCCCAGAGGCCCTGTTGACACCTCTGAATGTCCCGCTGACATGTTTAAATGTCACCAAGATATAGCCTCACAAACATCCATGAATAAACAAACCAAGTTCCTTGGAAACCTCTGAAAAAATAACTAACACCAGAAGAGGTTTGAGGGAGAAGATCTGGGTGCAAGAATTTCGTATCCAACCAGGCGTTCTTCTGTAAAGAGTGCAGAAAGCAAGTCTCAGGTGGATGTGGCCTGTAGAAAAACAACCGCCCCAAAACTTTAGACCTCCAAGAGATCATCACTAAGAAGAGTGCAAGGATGAAAACATCAAGGTAGAAAAGCTTGGAACTGAGCATTGAATTGAAAGCAGGAAACTATGGAAAGAGACTTAAGTTATGATGAATATAGTTACAGATTTAAAATTAAAAGAAAAAAAAAACAGAAGAGATTATCCGGCTGGACTAGTGGCTCACACCTGTAATCCCAGCATTTTGGGAGGCCAAGGTTGAAGGATCACTCGAGCCCAGGAGTTTGAGACCAGCCTGGGCAACATAGTGAAACCTCATCTCTCCAAAAAAGAAAAAAAATTTTTTTTAGATTAGTAGGGTGTGGTGGCTCGTGCCTGTAGTCCCCAACTATTTGGCAGGCTGTGTGGGAGGATCACTTGAGCCCAGGAGTTTGAGACCCGCCTAGACAACATAGTGAAACCCCATCTCTACCAAAAAAAAAAACTTAATTAGTAGGGCGTGGTGGCTCGTGCCTGTGGTCCCCAACTATCTGGGCGGCTGTGTGGGAGGATCGCTTGAGCCCAGGAGTTTGAGGCTGCAGTGAGCCATGATCGTGCCGCTGCACTCCAGCCTGTGTAACAGAGTGAGACCCTCTCTCTAAGAAAAAAAAAAAAGAGATAATCTGTGTCCCTAGAAAGAGACAAGTTTTAATATTGTGGATAAATTAATAAAGCAGGAAGAATGTTCTTGTGTTGTAGGGGGTGGGGACAATGGAGGGTAATAGTAAGTGCCTGGGGTGAAGCAAAAGGCTCTATTGCTAATATTTCTATTCTGTTTTTTTTCACTTCAATAATTACAGAAATGTGTGTCAGATTCTTGAAAACCTTAAAAGCAACCACTATTAAAAATATGATGTCTACCTTCAAAATTACTACAGAAGATGAAAAGAAATAAAACCAACTACATAGCAAAGGAGTGAATATAATAGGAAAAGAAACAGCATAGAAATTACAGCAATAAGTGTGAAAAAATTCAACTTTTACTAATATTCTCAATTCAAAAATAAAATATAACTGTTTGCTCTTATGAAGGGTGCACTTAAATGACACAGAAATGTTCCACATAAAAGTTCTGTGACGATAGAACAGACAAATATAAACAAAAGAAAGACAGGGAGGTAATATTCATAACTAGCCTTGTAGAATTGCAGAACAAAATTGCTCATCAGGATTAAGAAGCTTATTTTTATAGAATAAAATAAAAACTCAATTGCGAGGGCAAATGTAGTAATCTTATACACCGAATGGTGGAAAAGTACATCAGGTACAATTCTTAGAATTCCAGGAGCCATTGGCAAAAACAAACTGCAGTGTCAGACTTTCATATACTGTAGATTAGAACAAAACAAATAGGCAAAATATAAACTAGGACATAGAATTATATAAATAATATGATTAATACAGTTTAATTAATAGCCCTTGGGCTTGGTTTTAAACAAATAGGTAATCCATTTTTTTTCTCAAGCAGCCAAAAAACACTTGCCAAAAATGAATTATCTACCTTACAAGAACAAAACCATCCATTAAAAAAATTCAGAAATTATTTTGGCTATACTCTCTGACCACATACACAAAGACCTAGAAAATAAAAATACAGCCTGGCCGGGCGCAGTGGCTTATGCCTGTAATCCCAGCACTTTGGGAGGCAAAGGAGGGAGGATCATTTGAGCCCAGGAGTTTGAGATCAACCTCACAACATAGTGAAACTTCTGTCTCTACAAATTTTTTTTTTTTTAAATTAGCTGGATGTGGTGGCTTGTGCCTATAGTCCCAGCTACTCAGAGGCAGAGGTTAAGGAAAGAGGATGGCTTGAGTCCAGGAGGTCGAGGCTGCAGTGGCCTGTGATCATGCTACTACCCTCTAGCCTGGGCAACAAAGTAAGACCCTGTTTATATAAATTCTGTCTCAAAATAATAACAAAAATAATAATGACTATTTAAAAATAAAGTGAGAACTACAAAACTAAATACATGTGAAGAATAGCAAGAACTTTTTGGATTGGTTGTTTTAAAAAAAAAAAAATTCACAGGATACAGCCAAAACTATTCTCAGAGATAAATACATTGCCCTAACTGCTTTAATTTTCTTTAAGGACATTAAATAAATGAATTAAGCACTTAACTTGAGCATTTAGGGAAAAAATGTCTTAGGGAAATCAGGAAAAAAGTATAAAGATAAAAGTGGAAACAAAGGAATTAGAAAAGAGAAAATATCAGAATCAACACATTTAATAGGTGGTTCCTTCAGAACAGAAGCAATAAACGAAGCAATACCTATATCTCTAACAACTATGATCAAGAAGAAAGGACTCACATGGTCATAACTAGAAATAAGAAAGAAGACATTAAGCTGAGTTAGAGAGGAGAGCAAAAATAGCAAGAAACTGCATTGTTACGTGTGTGTTGATCTGTTGAAAAACCTTGATGTAGTTGTTGATTTGGGGGCAAAAAATAATTTACCACAATCTATACAAGGTTTGACACAAGAAGAAATAGAATTATTGACTAGACCAATAACCATAAAAGAAACAGAATATTATCAAAGAATTACTCTTAAAATAGGCTGTAGCTTATTTCAAATTTTCAAGCAACAGATAATCCCCGTGCCCTATAAAGTATTTCAGAACATAGTATTAATGAATTTCTATTAAACTAACTTATCCAAATATCGAAACTCAGCACAAAAGAGACAGACTTGCTCAAATACAATTATGAATATATATGCAAACATCCTAATTAAAATATTACCAGGTGGAATTCAGTACATTAACATTATAAATCATCATGATGAATCAGATTCACTATAGAAATGTAAGATAGTTTCAGTGTTAGGAAATCAATTAATGTTTTGTATCACATCATTAGAGCAAAAATAAAAAGTCATCCAATTGTATAAATAGTTTTTCGAGTTATTTAACTAATGGAACAGGAAAGTACTTCTTACAAAGAGTAAATTGCTCACACCAATGACAACTTTGTATTTAATGGTAAAATAATAGGGACATTCTTGTTGAAATCAGACATTTACTAACCCAAAAATCTCAGACTATGCACTAACACATTTAACAGAAGCAAGAATAAATGAGGCATTCCACAAAAATCAATAATACAAAGGGAAGGCTTAGTTAAGAAATTATGTTAAGAATTATGTTAAGACTGTCAGTTAACAATTTGGGAGTAAAAACCAACTTAGAGTCTCATCTTACACGGTATCTCAAAAGAAATTCCAAATTCATCAAGGAATTACATTTCAAAACAATCAAATCATAGAAAAACTAGATGAAAATTTAATAAACAACTTATAAAATCACTAAAGGGAAAAGCTCTTTGTCAACTTAGCATAACTGAAAATCAAAGAAACAGAAAATAAACAGGACAGGTTTGACTGCACAAAAAAAATTCTTTTTGCTAAAAAGTCTTAACATCAAATAATATACTCGAAGAAACAAAACACAATCAATGTTAGACAAATGACGTTCTTTCTCTGCGAAGAGAATATTAAAATGAATAACATCAAGAACAACAATAGATGAACAAGCCAATGACATAGGCAGTTCCCAGAAGAGGATTTACAGAGAGATAACATTTTTGCTTATCAAATTCAACAAAGAATTTGGCAACGGTTCTGTGAAACCAGTCACCAATATGCTGGTAAGTGTACAAATTAGCACACAATTTTTGGGATTTGATAATTTCTATTACAAGCCATGAAAATGGTATGTCTTTAATCCAGTGATTCTGAGAATTCACCTTAAGTAAATTATATGAAAGAAGAAAAATTGTGTACAAAAATATGTCCACCTTGGCATTTTTTCTTCTTATTCTTCTTTGCCTCAATGTATTACCACATTACTTTTTTTCTAATAGTAAAAAATACATACACACATGTAAATGCCAACAAGAGGTTAATTTCACTACGGTAAATTTACTCAATGGAAAATTTTTCTGTCTGCCTGTTATGTTTATGCTGACTATGTTGAGTAAAAACCCCACAAACTATAGAATTAGACATTCAGAATGATTTCAACTGTGATTAAAATTACAAAAACCCACGCATAGAGGGGAAAAAAAAAACCTAAAAAAAGATTTCTACATCCCAACCAGTGGTTGCATTCTAGCAGTTGGAAGGTGGGTGATTTTTAAAATCTTTTATCTTTATCTCTGTCTTTTGTGTGTGTGTGTGTGTGTGTGTGTGTGTGTGCTTTTCTAATTAATTAATGATACTATGAAAACCTGAGATTAAAAAATAGATATGTATATAATGCTTGGTGGGGAAAAAGGAGACCAGTAAGGATAGCTTTCCATTTTTTCCTTCTGTATCAGAGAAACAACTTGTGGTCTGGGTTTGTGTTTGAGGCATGGCAGGGCGCAAGGTTTACACAAAATTAAAAGTTATGCATTGAATTCACCAAAGCTCAGCTGATGAGGCATGACCTTTCAGGGTCAGAGATGAGCATTTCAAGATGGGGCTGGGAACGAAGCATGAAGTGAGAGAGAGATGTGGGAGTGTCAAGTGAGACAGCAATCCCACCCAAATGATGGGAGAACAGCAACAAGAACCTGATTCATGATTTTTTTTAAAAAAATTGAAAAATAAACAAGTTTCCTCTGTTCACAGGTCAGCCATCACATCATAAAAATGTGTATTACATAAGCAGTAAAAGACGACATAAAAGAGACAAAATGCCAGCTTCATAGTGAAGAGTAGGTGAGGGTAAGAAAAGAGATTTAAAATATAATTCCCCCAAAGCTTGGCAAGCTATCAATAGCATCAAGAAGTTAAGAACTTAAATATTTTCCAAATTGAATATTTAGGTTAAATTACCTTGTCTATCTTAACGGGACAAAAGGAAGAGAAGATTCACAGTAGAAACTGAAAATTAAAAAACTATAATATCACAATATAGAAAACAGAGGGGCAACCTCACAGAGGTTTATGCAAATATTATAAACAATTGTTAATACTCCCTATATTAATCTATTAAAACCAACCATCAATTTAAAAAAAACAAAATTCAATCATCTTTTGTCAAGGAAAAACACTAAGAAAATGAAAAGACACAGAGTAAAATGATAGCATAATCTTTGGTTTATCAGGCACATTTTGTGCTAGAAAGGAAGGGAATAGGACAAAGTAATTTTTTTTTTTAGTAAAAAGAATTGAGAAAGTAACATGGAGACTCCACACGAGTGAAAGTTACAATAAATAATGAAAACTTAAAACACTCAATTTCTGTTCCAATTAGCACAGCAAACAAGTACATAATGGGACCATGCAGGAAATGCAAAAGAAATTTTAAAAAATGGAAATATAATGTAGCTGGAGCCCTTAGTGCCCCTCCTGTAGAATACCCATGATCAAAATAGACAGAAATTAGAGCTCTGAACAACCCAACTAATAAGGTAGACTAGGAGATCAGGGAGAAGTACGTCATAAATCAAGGGTCTATGCTCTCTTTAGAAGAATAGAAGTGTCTTTCACAAAATTTATCCCATTCCCAAGCACAGGCAATGGCAATTTTACACTCCTCATTCTCGGACCACAAAGAAAATAGCTGTTTGTTGGTCCTGACCACTTAGCTGCAGTGCCATATTAAAAATACAGGCATTTCTATGCATTCTCTTACACAGGCTCTTCACGTGTGAGTCAGAGACAAAATCAGACGTACATTGCTGAAATATTGTAAAGAAACAATATTTATACACAAAACACAAACGCAGTCACCACTTTAAGGAAAGTGGGAATTCCTAAGTGTTCTTTTAAACATGAAAGGGAGAAACGAGGTGAGCCAAGGCTACACTCAGAGATCCTGGAAGTGGAATGGGAGTGACCATGGCCAATGCACAGCTCTGATCACCCTAGGACCCGAGGCTGTCTGTCTGCAGGGGCTGAACTCGGAGGGGCTAGGGAACCACAGCATGGGAGAAGATGCAGAAAGGCCTAGAGATGCTCCTAATCCCTAGAGGGAAAGGCACAAGGTCATCCATCCTCCAGTGATCGTGACGTGTTCCACCATAAGACTTCACAGGGTCAGAAAAGGAATGGGTTCCAGGTGCTGCAGAAAGCAAACCTATCTCGCAGCCAGAGTGTCTGAGAGTAGACAAAGCAAAGCAGCCTCGTCATGTGGAGGGCTCTCTGTCACCAGAGGTATGCAAGCAAAGGCAGGGCTATGTGCTTATCCAGGGTGCTGTAGAGGGAATTCATGCACACAGCCGTGTCTTACTGAAGGGTGTTTTTGTTTGTTGATTTTTAACCCTGAAGTAGAATCTCCTTTCAATATAAGGCTGTTTTCCAATGTTTGGTGAAAAGGAGAGAAAGTATGTGACGTGTGGAAAGGGACTGGGGTGGAGCACAGAGGCCTTGCTTCTCCTCCTGGCTCCCTCTGCTTGGGGGGTTCCGTCTCATTTCTTCCATCCTCAAGGCCCTGCTCAGCCCCGTGCCCGGAGCCCTGGCCTCAATGTGCTGATTTGTTTGTTTGTTTGTTTAAGTTAGCATCTTGCTTTGTCACCCAGGCTGGAGTGCAGTGGCACAATTGAGGTTCACTGCAACCTCAACTTCCCAGGCTCAAGCAATCCTCCCACCTCAGCCCTCCGAGTAGCTGGGACTACAGGTATGCATCACCATACCCAACTAATTTTTTATTTTTTGATTTTAAAATTTATTTTTATTTATTTATTTTTGAGATGGAGTTTCACTCTTGTTGCCCAGGCTGGGGTGCAATGGTGTGATCTCGGCTCACTGCAACCTCTGCCTCCCAGGTTCAAGCAATTCTCCTGCCTCAGGCTCCTGAGTAGATGGGATTACAGGCATGTGCCACCACGCCCGGCTAATTTTGTATTTTTAGTAGATACAGCGTTTCTCTATGTTGGTCAGGCTGGTCTCGAACTCCCGACCTCAGGTGATCCACCTGCCTCCCAAAGTGCTGGGATTACAGGTGTGAGCCATCGCGCCTGGCCTAATTTTTTATTTTTTGTAGAGATAAGGTCTTACTGTGTTGCCCAGGCTGGCCTCAAATTTCTGGGATCAAGCAATCCTCTTGCCTCTGCCTCCCAAACTGCTGGGATTACAGGCGTGAGCCCGAGCACCCGGCCTGTGCTGGTTCTTAATTGCTGACTCTACACATTCTGCAGCTGGGATTCCTGCAACTGCCAGTGGTCCATGGTACCCTCATCCGCCCACACCCTGAAGGATCCAGTGTCCCACTTGCGGCAGCCCTGTGGCTTTGCCTGCACAGCTGAGACCTCGAAACCCAGCTATGTGGCTCCACACCAGACCTACCTTTCTTCCCTCTGTGGCCTGGACTTTCCAGAGAACACAAGCAACAAGAAGATCACAACCCTAAGGAGGGTTGCAACTGAGAAGGTGGCCCTTCCTGCAGCTGCCAGGCTGTCATCTGCACAGAGCATTGCAGCGTGAGCCACCTCAGAGATGGCAGGGCCAGAGCCTAAAAAAGCAGCATTGGCACAGCCGCAGGGATGGATTTGAGGAGCCCTGGAATACTCCCCCAAAAATGCCACAGTTAGAATACACAGCGTATCCACCAGTAACACCATAGTGTGAATAAAGTCATCCGCCTGTGCCTGAGCTGGGCTTCTGGGGGCCACGATAGAAGAAGGAACAGGACACAGAGGGGACAGAGCACATGACCACAATCTCCCCAATGCCTGAATGTTGCTGGAGCTTGGGCTGGGGGGTTGGAGTGGGGCTGGGAGAGGGGAGGGGCCGGCTTGGGGACGTGAAAGGTGGCCAGCAGTGTACTCAGTGATCTACGATGGGAACTCAGGACACTCCTAGGAGATTGCCCTAATTATGCCCATTTTACAGATAAGGACAGTAAGGCTTAGAGATGTTAAAGATTCTACCCAAGGTCCAAAAGGCCGTGAGGGACCAGCTGGAACTCATGTTCTGAGTCTCTCCTCCTCGCTTACCCTGGCCCCCATCAGCATCACAAGCAAGAGCATCTGGGATCCAGGAGCTGCCAAGCCCCCTCCTCACTTCTTTGCATGCTCATGCTCCTCTTTCCCCTTGGACTCTCTCCTCCACTGCTAAAAATCCCACCTCTTCCTTGAAATGCCCACTTCCCAGGTTCACCCACGTCATCTGATGTGGTTTTCCCAGTGCAGTCCTGAGTGGGTGCCTTGAAAAGTCCTCTGTGTATCCCAGGGGGAGCGTGTCCCTGCTGTCCTCCAGCAACCCCAGGACCAGGACCATGTCCCCTTCACCTTTATCACCGAGCCTCACATACAGTTTGTCGTTGGGAAGGTCTTATTGCATGAAAGAGGGGGTGAAGAAATGACGGAACAAATGGCCAGGTCTGCTGCAGCTCCACAGTGACTGGTGCTCCCTTTACAGCTGGGACAGCCGCTCAGAATCAAAGGCAAACCTTGCCTTCCGCAGAGCTGTGGGCAGCACTTTGCCCTGCCCTGTCCTCTCATTCCCACTGCCTCGGGCAGCACAAAGCCCAGGTGAAGCCAGGCCAGCCAGACATGTCCTGACTTTGTGTTCTCACTCTCAGGGAAGAATCTAGAATGTTCAGGGTTCTAAGTGCTGCTGTGTCTTCCCGCCCAGCCTCTCCAAGACACACTTGGCTAGGGTTAGAGAACAATGCAGCTATAATGCAGGATAGCAACCAGGGCTTTCCTCCCCATCATTTACTGCCCTTGAGCGCCCCGTGAGGAAGAAACCGTGTATTGCCTCATGCCCCAGAGAGGTAAACGGAGGCTAGAGAAATTACGCAGCTGGTGAGTGGGTGAGCCTGGGCTCCCAGGCTCCTTCTGGTCCCCAGTAAGCACTTGCTCAGGGCTGCAGGATGATCCCTGAGAGTGTGTCATCTCGGGCGCTTGGTGGTTTCCCAACAAGATTCTGGGGAATGGGCGGCGGGCTTGGTGGAGGGCGGTGGCACGTGAGCTACATGCCCCGGGAAGGCTCCCAGGCTGCCTATGGGGAGGTTTCCCGACCCGACATGATGCTGCAACCCTGACTCAGATCAGGAGGAAGTTGAGGGTTCGTAGAAAAATGTCACTCGTAATCGGGGACAAACCGGGTCTGCCTGCCGCTGCTGCTGTCACGGAGGCTGCCTAGAGGCTGCCGCTGCCCTGACACCTGGGACTGCTCGCTGAGTCGGGACAGGTGTGCACAAAGCCCAGGCCCACACAAGCCCCACTGATCTTAGGAGAGTTACCTGCAGTCCACAAGAGCAAGGTCAGGCTAGAGGCTCCATGCCTTCGTTTCTCTAAATGGCCCAGAGGCTGTTACCTGTTGGTGGTCTGGTGCAGCTGAGAGGGCTGAGAGATGTCATTTCTCCTCCAGGCCTGGCTGTCAGCCTGTTCTGGGGAGAGTCACTTCCCCTCTCTGGGTCTCGACTTCCTTGTGAGTGAAATAAAGGGGTGGGACCAGATGCTCTTTGAGCCGCTCCAGTGTCACCCTGTCTGGCCTAGGGGCTCTTGCTCTGGGGTCTACAGAGAGGCTGCGTGGAACTAGAGTGTGGACATGGGGAGCGGTTTCCAGGAGGAGGGTCTACACTCTCCCGCCCTCTTGGAAGATCTGCACGCCCCCCTCCCGCAGCTCCAAAAAACAAAACAAAAACCAAAAAGCCAAAAATCACACTGCATGTGTCAAGGCCTGGGAAGCCTCTGGAGGAGGAAGCCTCCTACGCACCCCAGACACCCTAACAGGGGTACCACACAGGAGCAGCCATTCTCAGCACCTGCCAAAGGCCGTCGTGGCTTCCAGCACTTCGGGGGTTTAGGATTTGAAACTGCTGCCCACAGAAAGGAAAGGAAGGTGGTGCTATTTAGTACTTGCAGGTTAGGACTTGCGTGCCTAGCATCGGAGGAGACCTCAGCCACTGCATGTGTGTCTGCAAGAATGGTCAGTGGGGCCCCACAGGTTCCCCAGCCTCGGCTTCTCTGTCCCAGGCCTGCACAGAGATTTGAGGCAGCCTTGGGCCTGTGGCTTCCTAGGGCCCTGCAAGCAGAGATTTCCCTGGCATCTCCCACCTTCAGGGCTGGGAGGGCTGAGACTCACCCGTGGGCCTGGGTGGCTCTTACCTGGGAGCCCTCAGAGATTCCAGCCCATCAGGAAAGGCTGGGCTGAAACTACCCCGGCAGATGCAGCTCTCATGCCCTGGAGGTGCTGGGAGGCCCTGTCGGAGGACCAAACACAAGCAATTTTTAAAAGCTATGCGTGCTGGGACTTTCAGGTGTCTACAGGAATAGAAACTACTCCTGGGTTTTTTGGGTGATTCATCCAACACATGGGTCCCCTCTGTAAATAACACCTTGCAAGTCACTGCAGGGGAACCACCTGGCCCTCTGGAGCTGGGTCTTCCCACTGTCTGGTGAAGAGGTTGACGGAATCATGACAACTTTTAAGCTCTCACCTGGGCTTGTGTGATGGGCAGTGCCAAGTCCACTGCCTGCTCCAGGCCGTGGAGCCCCAAGCTGGCCTGCATGCCAAGACAGGGCACAGGGCAGTCCTGCCCCCAGCGAGGCCCCCCTACTGGGCCACCAGCCCAATCTAAGCCAAAGGCTGGCTACTGGGCAAGGGGGGGCAGCCAGGCCCGCACCCTGGGTGCGGGAGGAGGGCAGGAGCCTGCTGGGACAGCAGCAGGGAGGAAACACACCGGTGTCTGGCACCCACCTCCATACCCAGAGCCTGCAATGTGAGGCCCCAGGAAGGCATCCACACTGAGTGGCCTGCAGGGAGCAGTGTCTCTGCTCAGCCCCTCCTCAAAGGGAGCCTTGTCTACTCCCATTCTGGCTACCTTCTTTTTTTTTTTTTTTTTTGATACAGAGTCTCGCTCTGTTGCCCAGGCTGGAGTGCGGTGGCACTATCTTGGCTCACTGCAACCTCCACTTCCCGGGTTCAAGTGATTCTCCTGCCTCAGCCTCCTGAGTAGCTGGGATTACAGGCTTGTGCCACCATGCCCGACTAACTTTTTTTGTATTTTTAGTAGAGACGAGGTTTCACCATGTTGGTCAGGCTGGTCTTGAACTCCTGACCTCGTGATTCACCCACCTCGGCCTCCCAAAGTGTTAGGATTACAGATGTGAGCCACCGCTCCCGGCCCTGACTACCTTCTTTTAAGAAATGAATATTTCTACTTTATTGCTGTTGCAATATTAAAATTTTTAAATTTTTAAATTTTTGAAAACATGCACGATTCAAATACATATGTAAACACATATAGGAAAATATCTGTCCCACTCCTAAATCCAGCTCTCACCTACCCCCCAGGGCACCACTGTTAAGTTTCTTCCAGAGTTTCTGTACCCGCCCATGTACACCTGAGCTCTTATTTTCTCCCTTTTCTGACGCAGAAGCTAGAGACCACACGAGCTGCTCTGCAGTAGAAGGCATTGTCCACCTCCCTCTCCTGTGGGTATCCCTTGGATACCTTGGGGGATATCCAAGCTATATGGGGGATCCCTTGCCAAGATACGTCTCCAGAGAGACTCAAAGGTTTGAGCTCCTAAGAGCGAGGCTAGGCAGGGACTCGCCCAAGGCCCTGTCCTAAGGCTCAGTCCTGTCCCTCGGGCTTTTCGCCTCCCCTTGCCACAGCCCTGGGGAGTCATAAATAGGAAGACCTTTCTCAGAAAATTTCCCTTAAGCCTCCTGAAACTTCTCCCCCTAGTCCTGCCCACCCTCTCACCATCCAGAATAACTTGGAGGTTTTGGGAGCCTGGGCAGGTCCCTGCCTGTCTTCCAGGCTGGGAGCCCCGAGTTGGGGGGTTTGGGGGCACACACCTTCGACTTCACCAGTGGGGCAGCTTCGGAGCTTCAGGAACCAGCTTCTTCTAGGGCAAGGAACAAGTGAATCTGACTGTGTTTATCAAAGAGCGGGTCCAGGATAGCTGGGCGCTCACCACATCCTCCCCTGACGCTGGTGAAATTTGCTCCTTCAGCAGCCAGAGGCCTGGCCCTGCCCTCGTGGGGCATCCCTTCCCTCCAAGGGGGGAAACCTGCCCACCAGGGGCTTTGCAGGGTGACCAGTTGGCCCAGAGCTGTGCAAGAAGTGCTCCCAAGCCTGCCCCAGAGAGCTGGTCAGGGAACAGGGGCAGGGACAAGAGCTGAACCCTAAGAGACACGGGGAGGGAGGAGGATGCTGGAGGAGGGCAGCCCAGGTGCAGGCACGGGCAGGAGGCGCACGGTGTTGGTGAGGGCCCGGGCACCCTCTGCACCAGGGTAAGGGGGGAATGGCAGGAGCCGAGGCTGGAAGCTGGCCAGGCAGGAACCAGGGGCACGGGCCGCCCCAGGGTCCCAGGGAACACACGCTTGGCACAGGGGCAGCATGTGACAGACCCACTGGGGCAGCAGGGGTTGGGTTGGGATGAGGGCACCAGCAGCAACAAGAAGGAATGAGGGCAGGAGTGGGGGCGTCAGAGTGTCTGAAAGAAGGATCCAGGGCATCTGAGGCAGCCGGACTCTGAAGATAGCCTCAGCAGGTCTCCGGCCGCCACTCCCCACAAAGCAGCTCTGTCAGCTTGGGCTGGTTGCCTAACCTCTCTGAGCCCATTTCCCCAGCCGCAAATTGGAGTTACACATCCATTCAATCAAAAAATGTTTGTGGATCATCTCCTAGGGACCAGGCAGTGGTGGTGAAGACAGATGACAGTACCTGCCTCAGAAAACGTTGTTTTAGGAGTTGGCATGGTAACAGGGGTAAGCGTACCCAGGTAGTGCCTGGTACTCAAGCGGTGACTGAGGCCCCCATTCCTCGTTGATTTATGCCTGCCTTTGTCTCCCCTACTGGGTCTATTTGAAGGAAAAGAAAAAAAAAGGAGTAACATTGATAATGGGACCCTCATGATCCAAGGAAAAGGGGTCCTAAAAATCAGAGAGAGGAAGGCAGGGGAACTCAGGAAGAAGAGGCAAAGAGAGGAAGATGAGCAGCACCTGCCCCCACCCTCTGCTCCAATCCTCCAGGTGCGGCCTGGAGACAGACTCAAAGGGTTGAGCTCCAAGAGCTGGGCTAGGCAGGGACTTGCCCCAGGCCCCATCCTATGGCTCCCCATCTGGCCTCTCCCCTCCCATTCTGCCGGGAACACTTCTGTTCCCAAGCCCCACTTCTTTATTTTATTTTATTTTTTGTAAAAATAGAGATGGGGTTTCGCCATGTTGCCCAGGCTGGTCTCGGACTCCTGGACTCAAGCGATCCCCCACCTCGGCCTCCCAAAGTGCTGGGATTACTGGTGTGAACCACTGCATCCGGCCACCAAGCCCCACTTAAACATTGAGCCCGGATGACTCCCGCACGGTCAGCTGGGTGCTATACCACACGAAGCCCGTTCCTGGAGCCTTTGCCAAGTCCCTGAGGACTGACACCCTGCCCCCTAGGTGCTCACAAAGACAGGAAGGTGCGTGCCCCCAAGCCCCCCAACTCGGGGCCCTGATAATCCCTCTTAGCAATTGAAGATGTCTCCTTGAAAGTGGGCCCATGGTGGCTGAGGTCAGTGACGCTTAATGTCAAGGCAGGAGGGAGTAAAACACGCAAGGGGGCAGCAACTGTCCAGAATGCAGCCTTCCCCTCCCATGTCACCCCACGTGCCCCTCTGTCACTCACTGGAAATGTAACGTCAAGGTTACAGGAGAAGGTTGCAGATGCTCAGATATCTGTGCCTTCTGTTCTTGTCATGATCCAGCCAATTCTTTTAGAGCCACCAAGCTTCTCCCTGCAGTCATCCTGCCCATGGCTGTTGATGGCCCTGATGGGGCTTGGAGCCCCCAGAATGTGCAGAAGTTGGACAAAGGTGGTCTTCAAATGCAATGGTTGTCTTATCACTGAAAGCCCACGGCATCCAGAGGAGGCCCTTTACTACGAAGTTTACAGAGAGCACAGGTCTCTGTACGTCCCAAGTTTCCCCTGCTGCCAAATGCAGGGGAGGAGAGAATTCTGGAAGCCCACCCTGTCCCATGGCTCCCCTGGCACATGGAGCCACTGAATGTCTTGTGAACATTAAACAAATGCTTCCAAGTGAACACCTCTGGCTCTGTCTCATCCAGGTCCTCCTGAGGCCCTCCTGAGGTTTGGCGCTCAAGGGAGCAGAGTCCTGGGCTAAACCCTGGCAACAGCTTCCCAGCATTCCCTCCACTCCCGCCGGGCAGCCAGGACCCCCCCACCCCGCCTCCCACCTGGGCCTTGGGGCCAGGAGTCAAGGAATGAGGGGATTCTGCTCACCTCTGAGTACCCCCTCTGGCCTCCCAGCAGCTCCCTGTCCAGGCCACCAGGTCACAGCTACTGAGCTACACTTGTTTATTTCTCAGGGACACGGGGATAGGAGTGTGAGCAGATGGTGGACCCTTTTGAAATACTTATTTTCTTTTATGTTTCCTGTTGCATAAAGTGTACTATTTCCTTTGCCCACATGCCCATCAGGAGCCTAATATTCTGTTTTACACGTTAGCTATTGAATTCCTATTCTTCTTACGTGTTGAGCCTTTTCTCCCTACTTCATCCCTTCCCACCTCCCCTACACACAGACATTTCTATCTTTGGGTTTTTTTTGTTTTGTTTTTCTTTTCTTTTTTAGACAGAGTCTCACTTAGGCTGGGGTGCAGTGGCATGATCTCAGCTCACTGCAACCTTCGTTTCCTGGGCTAAAGTGATCCTCCCACCTCAGCCTCTCAACTTCCCAGGACTACAGACACGTGCCACCACGCCTGGCTAATTTTTGTACTTTTGGTACAAAATACAAAGGCATTGAGAGGTTTTGCCATGTTTCCCAGGCTGGTCTCCAAGTCCTGAGCTCAAGCAATCCACCCACCTCAGCCTCCCAAAATGTTGGAATTACAGGCGTAAGCCACTGCGCCTGGCTCAGTTTTATCTTTGTTTTGCGGCATGGAAATTGTTAATTGTGTCGTTCGTCTCCATGAATTATCTTGTAGCACTTTAATAATGAACCTATCTTCACCCTTCTGTAGTTTGAGTAACTAGGACATTCATTTCCTTCCTGAAAGTCTTTTATTTAATTCTGATTTTTAAAAAGTATATATTGGGGTGGAAGGTAAAAAATCTTCTCCAATACTGAGGGGCTGACAGGTGAAGGCTATGGGGAGGTCCCCACCTGCCCTACCTACCCGCCACTCCCCCAGGAACTGTGCCAGCACTCACACCCTATTCTCCTGCAAAACCCTTTGTCCTGAGACCCTTACCCCACATGCAGAGCTACCACCTCTGCTCTTTAATGCCATCAAATATCTTCCAGGGCACACCACACTCCAGTACCTGGCTCAGTCTTCATCTCCACCCCAAGTCCTCCCGACTCTTCAAGGAGACGTCATTGCCAATGGTGACAGCTCCCTCCAACACTGACCCTGCCTGTCCTGAGGACCACGCCGAGGGCAGTACACTTTACAAATTAAGTCTGTTCATTCTCCAAACACCCTGGGAGGTGCAAACGATCAACAGCCTTGTTGACAGAGGAAGAAATTGAAGCACAGAGGGCTGGAGCCCTGTGCCCAAATGTGCACCACGAGCTTGATGCAGAGCTGGGGTTGGGCCTAGGAGATGGCACCTAGAGAGGCCGATTTCTACCTGTCCCACCTTGCTGAACCCTCACCAACCCCATGAGGCAGGACCCACAGGCACCCCCACTTTACAGGGTGGAAATGGAGGCATTGAGAGGTTTTGGCAACTCGCCTGATAAGCCCACTTGTTAAGATGCTGAGCAGGAACACGGTGCACCTGCTGCTGCCACAGGCCCCGACCGCTGCACCCACGAGGGCCCCACTTCACAGTCTGGCCTCACGGTGCGACCTCCTGCTGCTCTCACCCCTGCCCATTAGCCCCATCCCCATGAGAGCATGTGGGGCCCCTCTGCTCCCCTTCCTTCCACACCCTGAGTGGTGCCCCACTCCACTGCCCGGGCCACCCCTGGCCCAGTCCATTCGCCTGCTTGCCCACTCCACCCCAGCCCCTTTAGCCCATGGACAATGCTCCTGGAACCAAAGGGAACCATCCAAATGGCAGTCTCAGGGCACAAGCACCCCTCACCCCTTCCCTGGTGCTAGGGCAGCCCCACCCCAGCCCGGTCCCGTCGAGGCCACTCCACACCTCAAGGCCCCACCTCCAGCTCCTCACCATCCCCAGACAGCCTGGCCTCCAACTTCACAGAAAAAAATCTCGGTTCTGAGGCGTGAAGCTCCAGCTCCTTGTCCTACAAACCAGCCGCGGTCTGCACCCAACCAAGTGACAAAGGTGTCTCTGCTGCTTCGAGAAACACCTCCACGCCACCAGCCCGCCGACCTTCTCTGGGCGCCTGCCCGTCAGGTGGTTGCAGCTGTTTGTGGGAGGCATCCAGAGGGCAGGAAACATGTTAGAGGAATTCACAAGATTAAAAACTCATTCCCTACATAATTGGTGCTGAAGGCAGAAAATTACCACCAGCTGGATGGATATTATTTCTATCATCTAAGGTGACTAGAAGTCTTAATTTGTGCATTATATCATTTTAAAATTACAGAGATTTCTGTAAAGGTCCATTGCATTCTGTTACATAATGCACATAACGTTACATGAAGGGGAAGCTACTGTGGAAGGCAAGTCTTCAGTGTTCATTACGATAGTTGGATCTACACCACTTCTAAATGAAGACAGCATGGGTGTGAATGTTTATATGATAAAGGTCCATAAAGCTCCGAACAGAAGGACATGTTCATTACAAGGACAGTCTCCACGTGGGGCTCGAAACTGGCCAGGCCCTGCCTCTTCCAGCTGCCCAGCTGTGTCTGCATGAGCCCCAATCCCTTGCTTCGTGTCTGGCCATCATCCTAAACCAGGCCTCTCTCCCACTCTTGCAACACCTCCTCGCCTCCTGTGACAAAGCACATCCTGTTCTAGCCCAAGCTCTGCCTGGGACTGCCTCCATCAGGGCCTCAGTCTCCACATCCCTGTAGCTGTGCTGCAGGCAGGACTGCTGCTCTCTCTCTCTCTTGCATGCGCTCGCTCTCTCTAATTCTCTACATGTGAGGTCACAAGGACAAATCCTAAGGGAACAGAAGCCGGACTGAACTCTGACTTCAGAGCCCCAGGATCGTGCTCTCACGCTGATCATTGGCAACGATGAAGGGAAAATGGGTCTGCTTTTACCTGGCTGCTTCCGGCCCACTCCTTTCCCTGCCCCTTCCTGCCTCTTCCCCCTTCCCTGCTACCCTCCATCACTGCCTTCTGGTCCTGGGCTCTGTCGCCGCCTGTGGGCCTAGCCAAGCTCCCATCTCTCACTGGCTGCCCATTGACTTTTTGGAACCTGGAAGGCCTGCCGCCTTGCAGGCCCCTGAAGTCCCCTGCCCCGCCCAGCTCCCCACTTCCCTCCGCCCTCTCTGCCTGGCCTGCCTCTCTGCTCTTCACTCTTCCTGTGCTCTTGACTTCCCTTCTGGCCTTTCTCTGGCCTCCAGCCACCTGGGCAGACTGCTCCACTGCCCCATCTCCCTCCCATCCGTCCACCGCATCCTCCACCTGCCCTCCGTTGGCCCTTCCTGCAAACCGTCTCCTGGGGCCCTGATGTCCCTGCTAGGGGAAGTCAGGAACCTACCGAACACACGGGGCAGCCCATGGTGTGCAGCTGCTGGGCAGCCTGGCAGGCCCTCCAGGAAGCCCCCATCTCCAAGGGAGCTCTCAGCCACCTGGGGACTGGCCTGTGGCAGTGGGTGGCTGTCCCTCCTCAGGTTGGTCCACAGGCCAAAGAAACTAGAGCAACCTCCTTTCATGTCCACCGTCAGTCCCCTCAGGCTTTCAGAGCGGCCATAGAGGTGGTGGCTGGACTCGGGGGACTCAGGGCCTCTCTCCTTACAGGGCTTGCCTCTTATCCAGGAGCAGCAGCCCCTGCACCGGCAGCATTCCCCACTCCTGGAAGTCAGCGTCTCCAGGAGGCAGGGCGGGGGCTCCCTTGGCAGGGCAAAGGCTGCCTGGGTGGGGGCAGTGACAGCAGCGGGATGAAGCTCTGCTGTGGGGGTGGGGGATGCAGGATGCAGGGGATGTGTCCGGTAGGAGAGGCATTACCAGGTCTTCCCCAAGAGCTCAGCCTCTGAAGTTCTTGACTTCAGTTTCTGAGGCCACATCTGCAGTCACCCCAAAGCTTCCGGTGACCACCCCAGAGGTGCTGGGTCAGGCTGTGGTCACTTCCTGCCTCCCTCTCCTCGCCTCTATTGTCACCTGGGCTCAGGGTGCTTTCCTTGCCCACCTTTTCAACCCTCCTTTCCAGTGCTAATAGACTGGACTGTCCCCCAGGGGCACTGGCCTCGGTATATGGGCCGCTTATTTGGAGAGACCCCTCCCTGCACTGGCTGTTTCTCCACCTGCCCCTACAACACAAAAGGCTGACAGAATATGGTGATTTCTAACCCAGCCCTGGCTCTGGAATCACAAAACCTAGGTCTGCATCAGGGCCAGCACCTCTCTGCACCTCTCTCACCAAAAGCTGTGGAACGAGCACCGAGTACCGATTCCAGGTTTCTGGTCCCCGGCCTCTCTCCGACCCCAGCACAGCTGCTCTTTCTGCCCCTCAGGGATGGGGGTTAGTTCCCGGGACCAAATGTGAGATGACCACCTCTGTGAACAGCACGAGTGTCCACTGAAAGCCCCAACCCTGAGCTCTTGGTCCCAGGGGAAGGAGGACACAGGTCAGAAGAAGCAGGGACAGCCAGCCTGACCCAGCCCGAGTGCTTAGCAAAATGCTTAGAGCCCGGCCGCCTCCCTCCCCGGGGCCCACTCCATGCTGACTCCTGGTAACCTCTGGGCAGGAGTCAGCCTCCCCTGGGGAAGATTAGCATCCGGACGCCTCGGGTGGCCCTGTTTGCTATCTGGGGTGGGGTGAGGATGACCATCTGTTCTGGTTTGCCCAGAATGGATGGGACTCCTGGGGGGACTCTGGACCTTCAGTGTTAAACCCAGATCGTCCCTAAGAGTGAAGAGCTGTCACTGCAGGTCGGCAAGGGAGCTTTGGGGATTGAGCCCTCTCTTCAGTCGGGGTTTCCCACCCTGACTCCACCCACCAAGGAAGGGCATTGTCCTGTTGGGTTGGGCTTCCCCTACCCCCACCCAGGACCCCTGCATTCTGCTGACTGTGCCCAGGGTGCCCAGAGCCTCTCTGGCTGCCAGGACACACATGGGTTACCTCCTTCCTACCACCTGGACAAGTGACACACAGGCCCCTTCATGCCAGAGACACACGGGTCTCAGAGGAAACGCCTGGGGTGGGGGGCACTTTTCCTCTCCCTCAGAGATGGTGGCAGGACCCGCAGCCTCAGCACCATCGTGACCACATTTCCAAGAGAAGGCTCCTGGCGCTGCGGTCAGACAAAGGGGCGGTGTTTTAGTTCAGGCTGCCTGGAACACATCAGAAAAGGGGCCTCAGATTACACAGAGGCAGGCACGTCTTAGGAACTAGAGTGTGTGGTCCCAGCCCGGCAGCCACTCCCAGCCCCAGAGCAGCCTCCTGTCTGGATGAGGGGCCCAGGAAGCGAAGGCTGACGGGCTCCATGGACCTGTTTATTACCAAGAAGTCTTTCCTTCTGAAGCTCCTAGGGGGCCTTGAGTGAGTGACTTGCTTTGGCTGTAAAAGGGGTTTTGCCCAATTGATTGAGTCCTAGGGTCTCGCACAATTGTGCTGTGTGTTGTGGTCTTCCCTCAGGCTTTCACAGGCTCACAGCCAGAACTGTGCGCACCCATCCAGATGTCAACACACACACACAACACACCCAGAGATTCACATGTGCATGCCCTAGATGGATCATGGGGCAATTCTAAAGGAAATGCAGCCCTGGGCTCTGGGATTGGGCTGGGAGGAGAGGGGTTCCATTTTGGACCGGAGGGTACGGAATACCGACACAGGGGAATGGAGATACAGGTTCAGTGTCCTTTGTCAGAAACGCTTGGAAAAAGAAGTGTTTTGGATTTTGGATTTTTTTAGAGTTGGGAATATTTGCATTATACTGGCTGAGCATCCTAAAACCAAAATCTGAAGTGCTCCAATGAGCATTTTCCTTGAGTGCATGTTGGCGCACAAAAAGTTTTAGATTTGCAGTATTTTAGATTTTGGACTTTTGGACTTTGGATGCCCAGCTTGTATATACTGAGGAGTCATCAGTATCGGCATGATGGAGGAAGCTTGTGAGTTTGTAGAAAATAACATGCAGTGTGAGAAAATAAAGAGCGAACTGTGGGGAAGAGAATATTAAAGAGGTTGGCAGAGAGACTGGAATGCACAAAGGTGGAAAGGAGTTAGTCAGGGGTAGGAGAATTGCAAAAGCCAAAGGAAGATTCCAGACAAAGGCTGGCCAGTATGTGAAGGAGCCTTGAAGGTAAGCCAGTGGCCAGTACTGAATTTTGGCAGAGGAAACTAAGAACACTGGTATGGTTTGGCTGTGTCCCCACCCAAATCTCATCTTGAATTGTAGTTCTCATAATCCTCACATGTCATAGGAGGAACCTGGTAGGAGGTAATTGAATCATGGGGGCGGTTACCCTCATCCTGTTCTCATGATAGTGAGTGAGTTCTCATGAGATCTGATGGTTTTATAAGGGGCTTTCCTCACTTTGCTTGGCACTTCTCTTATGACGCCAGGTGAAGAAGGACATGTTTGCTTCCCCTTCCACCTGACTATAAGTTTCCTTAGGCCTCCCCAGCCATGCTGAACTGTGAGTCAATTAAACCTGTTTTCTTTATAAATTACCCAGTCTTGGGTATGTGTTTATTAGCAGCATGAGAATGGACCGATACAAACATCCTGTTGGACAGCAGCAATGTCCATAGAGGTTCTGCCTGCAGGAGTGGCTCAAAGGGGACCAAGGAGAGCATCCAATGTGTGGATTTAGGCTCATGAAAGGTAGTTGTCTATAAAACTCTTGAGGCCAGGATGATCCCCAGAGATAAGTCTGATGACAGTTGTCTTAACACAAAAATGAATTATTAGAATTTCCCTTGAGGTATTACTCAAGTTGTCAAAAGCTGACTAAGTTGTTTGGCTGGAGGCTAAGGGGAAAGTAATTTATATTTATGATTCTTCTTTTTATGCTTGTATACAAAGGAATAGAAGTCAGGACTCTTGATCTAACCTGAGCCAGATTTCCTATGTCAAATCCTGTTTCCCTAGTTTTCCTCTTACCTCCCTAGTCTCCTAAGTTTATTAATAAACTTTAAAACACAATAGCCTTCCTTGAATAAAATGATTCTGATTTTCAGTTGGGCTGTACAACTGGAAACATTAAGTAAAAATGTATTCTAGGCCAGGCACAGTGGCTCACACCTGTAATCCCAACGTTTTGGGAGGCTGAGGTGGGAGGATTGCTTGAGGCCAGGAGTTTGAGACCTACCTGGTCAACAACATAGTAAGACCCCGCCTCTACAAAATTTTTTTTAATTAGCCAGGTGTGGTGGTGCACACTTGTGGTCCTAGCTACTTGGGAGGCTGAGATGGAAGGATCACTTGAGTCCAGGAGTTAGAGGCTCCCATGAGTCGTGATTGTGCCAGTGTGCTCCAGTCTGGGCAAGAGAGTGAGGCATTGTCACTCTCAGAGATGATAAATTCCTTTTCAAAAAGCTTTAGGTCCCTGTTCTTTGTTTCTTAAGACCAACTTCCTTGTACTTCCTTGTCTCCTAGCTACCTGTTCTGTAAACAACCCTCCCCGCCTTTGCCGCACCCAGACAACTCCAGGTACGCCTTCCCGCCCAGTAACGGGCAGCCTCTACCTTCCCGCCTAATTGACCCTATTCAATTTTAAACCCTAGCCAATTGGGCTAGCTTAGATTATGCAGTCCAACCCCAGCCAATGGGGAAAAAACACAGCAGTAAGAACTAATTGCGTTAGGGATAAAAACCCTGCCCTACCCCACTTGGTGTGCTCTTGTGATTGTGACTGGCGCAAGTTGCACCCTTCTGCAGAAGTAAATTGCCTTGCCGAGAGAGCTTTTTGCTGGAGTGCTGATTCTTCTTTGTGCCACTGAGCATTTATTTCCAACAGTCACCAAAAAAGGTTATTATATGATAAATTGTGATTATTTGTTTTGTAGATTTGGGGTAAAAATGTAAACCATAGAAAAAAGTCTTGCCCTGGCTCATTCAAAAAGACAAGTAGTAGAGACCTCATCTAGAAGAATGTTTATGCTAATTTCTGCAAACTACAAAACACAGATGCTGCCACAACCACCAAACAGAATAGAGAAAATTTACTCAGTAGAACAAGGTATTTAAATCTAAAATTTGGGGCACAGTGGCTCATGCTTGTAATCCTCACATTTTGGGAGGCGGAGGCAGGAGGATTACTTGAGCTCAGGAGTTTGAGACCAGCCTAGGCAATATATTGAGACCCTCATCTCTACCAAAAAAATAAAATAAAATTAGCTGGGCATGGTGGTGTGCACCTGTGGTCCCAGCTACTTGGGCGGATCACTTAAGTACAGGAGATTGAGGCTGCAGTGAGCCGTGATCGCACCACTGTACTCCAGCCTGGGAGACAGAACAAGACCCCATCTCAAAAAAAAAAAAAAAAAAAAAAAAGGTTACACTCATTCTCATACTAATAATTGGGGGTTTGTGTAAAACATCACATAAAAAGAAGCTGGCCAAGCAAGGGCCCCCTTAACTGCCATTTGAGGAAGTGAGGCCATCAGGGTGGGCTTTATATGGAATCAGTTACCTTTAAAAGACGATGTAATACCTTTCACTCCTTCTAAACTATGTAAGAAATACAATCAAAGTTCTCTTTCTGTAACCAGATGACCAAAAAAAAAAAAAAAAAACAAAGAAAGAAAATGATTGAGCCATTCCTACAGAACCTGGTCTTTTACCGTGTTTTTCTGTGAGATGGTTTTAACAAATATTTTATATTGCTTAGAAAAATATTGGTATTTCCTGATGTCTCTTCACTTGAAGGAAAGACTGGGGCAGTTTGACTGGGGCTGGGGATGCTGGGATCAGAGAGTAAATGAAGATCCCAGGTGCTCATTTGGCTTAACTTCACCAGCTCCGGAAAATCCGAGGCTGTCCTGGAGGCTGGAGCAGCGGGCAGGGCAAGGCTGGAGGAGGCTCAAGGAGCCGGGGCCTCTTGTCCAGCCACTGGCAGAGGCACTGGGGCAGCCATGTGGGCTCCGTGGCATCTCGGGACCTTGCCTGATATGAAGGATGTCATTTAGGGCAGGAGACAAAAAGCCTCTAAACCTAATTATTTGTTCATGAGAGCCTCGAATCTAGCTGCATCTCTTCTGGGTCTCGGTAAACAACTCCAGGAGGGCCTGGCCTTTTAAAGAGCTCATTAAACATCGCCCCCAAGTAGCACTTCAAGAAGAAAGTCAACTGCAGCATGGCTCCCACCTCGCCGCCTGGGGCATGGAAGCATCTAGCACAGAGGGCTCCTGCCGTGTGGCCAGTTCTCGAGATAGAGACTGAAGAGGCCGACTAGCCAACAATGGGCACTCGCCACAACCTACCCTAGACTTCTCCTTTGTCCCTGCAGCCCTGGGGCCTAGGCTGAGCACAGAGAACCGAGAGCTCAGCTTTGCCCCCGGTGGGCAGAAGGGCTGTGGAGTTCTGGGGGGGCAGGGCTCTTTCCGGTGGCTCCGAGGAGCTGTGCCATTGATCTCCTTACTGGGGTGGGCATGGCACAGCTCTGCCCGCAGTCAACCCTGTCTGAGATGCTGGTGCCTGGGGGAGCTGGGAGATGTCACAGGCCATAGAAAGAAGGGAGGGTCTTCAAGGGTGGGGCAGTTTGGAGCCAGGGAATGACAAGCCCTAGATGCTTCCCAGGGAAGTTTCCAAACCAGAAGGGGTGACAGTGGTCTGGGGGTGTTCTTCTCGGAAGTGGCCCATTTTGTTGCCCTGAGAAGTTGGCATCTCCTGGGCTGCCCAGCTCCCTGGGCTGCAAGAGCTGGAATCTCATACCACTGGCTCCCTAGACATGCATGGGGGGGTCTTCAAGAGCACCTGAGCAGGAGGCCAGAGGAGTCACAGCCCCTAAGGAAAGGTGTCTGTGGGTCTCTGGCAATAACAGGGCCGTGTCCATGTAACACTGGAGAAGGGGGAGAGCCTGGCGTGCAGGCCAGTGCTTGCTCTAAAGGGAACAAGGAGCCCGGGTAGAACCAGGTGAGGAGATAGTGCGGAAGTTGAACGGCCAGCCGGCATCCCCGGGCACGATGGGTGGAGGAAGTCCTTGTTTGGGGAGGAAGCCAGTGCCACCATCGCTCCCCACCCAGGGGCAAGCAGGCTGCAGCGGGGAGAGCCAGCCACAGGCTGAAGAGACATCACACCCCTGGGAGACAGGGGTGTGTTGGGAGGGGGGACAGCTAATCCTCCCACCCCAGGCATCTCCTTGGCCTGCCACTGCCACCCCCAGTAGGCCCAAAGTGTCCTGCCAGGCACCAGAAAGAGCCAGTCCTCCCATCCCTGAGCTATGTGGCCCCCCTGGAGTCCTGCGATGCTGGGACCTGAAGGGTGGATGCAAATGGCTTGGGGCAGCTACAGCCTCCCAGGAGCAGGCGGGAGGCCCTTCAGCCTGCACCTGGACCGGGGCCCAGCAGCCAGATGGAGAAAGCGAGGAAGGGGGCTAACCGCTCATGGGGTCTCAGTGGGGGTGGCGCTTACACAGCCACCTCCCTCCTGGCACCCACCCTTGGCATTAAAATTCAGAGCTCAAGGCTGGGGTTTCCTGACAGGCTGCGTTCTCTTCATAATCATCTGCAGATTCAAGGCCATCAGTGGGAGGGGTCCAGGCTCCCCAGGCCCAAAACTGCTGTGAATTCTGAAGCAGCCCCCTGAAGATAGTGGAAGGTGTCTCCAGAGCATGAACTCGTCCGGCAGGAAGGCGCTTATCAAGACTGAGAAGTCTGCAGGGGCCGAAGACAGCGTCATTCTGGACCCTGACACACACCAGGCTGTGCTTAGGGAGGAGCCAGTCCACACCGTGCCTCCTTAGAGTGGGCAGCACCCTGTGCCCTGTTTGTGAGCTCTCAGGGGTCACTGGGCCAGGATTCGCAGCACCTGCCTCCCTGGGGGCCCATGCTGCTGCTGGGTGGCCGCCTCGCCCCAGCTGGGCAGGTCGAAGAGTATGAAAGTGCTGCCTGCGTTTCTGGCCAGTCCAGGCTTTCCTTGCCTGCCCTGGGTGGGAAACGGGAGTATCCCTGGCTGCACCGGGGGCTGCACCGGGGCCTGCAGGGAGGAATTAAGAAGGGGTTGGAGGCCAGGCATGGTGGCTCATGCCTGTAATCGCAACAATTTGGGAGGCCAAGGCGGGTGGATTGCCTGAGCTCAGGAGTTCTAGACCAGCCTGGGCAATACGGTGAAACCCCATCTCTATTAAAATACAAAAAATTAGCCGGGCGTGGTGGCGTGCACTTGTAGTCCCAGCTACTCAGGAGTCTGAGGCAGGAGAATTGCTTGAACCCAGGAGGCAGAGGTTGCAGTGAGCCAAGATCGCGCCATTGCACTCCAGCCCGGGTGACAGAGCAAGACTCCATCTCCAGAAAAAAAAAAGGAAAGAAGGGGTTGGAGGGCCCGATGCCTGGGTGCCTCCAGGCTCAGAGAGAACCCTCTAGATGCTCTATCCAGCACCCCACAGGAGCCCACGGCCACTCCCAGGGAGGCTGCAGGAGTGCGGTGCTGACCTGGCTGGCTGCTGGTGGCCAGCGCAGCTGCCCTCTGAGTGCCCAGAGTCCACAGTGAGCAGGGCCCTTTGCTGGAAGAAAGACAAGCACCAGGAGTCCCCCAGACTGAGCATAGCATTTGAACCTGAACCCAGGGTAGTATCCTGGGGGGCCTGCCCCCTCTCCCAGACCCAGGACGCTCAACCTGGGCTCTCCCATGGCCACATGTGTTTCTGCCTCCTCTGCCATGGTGAGCTGTGTGCCCACCACTTCCCACACTCGGTCTCCTGGCCTTCCCTCCCTGGGACCACCACCTACCACCTCGTGACTTTCCTATTTGCGATGCTCTCACCAAGCAGAGCTGGACTGTGGCTGGAGGAAGCTCAGGGACAAATGAGGTCCCAGTCTCATCTCTGGCTCTGGGTCACATCCCCAGTGACTCCCTGTCCTTCAGGTCTCAGGTTGAATGTCACTCCCCCAGGGAGGCCTTCCCTGACCTCCAGCTCAACTCGGGGTCCCCTTTATCAGCTCATGTCATGCCTTCATCTTCCTCCAAAAGTTGTGCTTTTTAAATATCTTAAACATTAGAACATTTCAAGTATTTGTTTGATATCTATTTGCATCTTACATTGTAAGATCTAAGGGATCCTGTCTGCTCTCTTTAATAAATATTTGATGAGTTATTGACTGATCATTGAGAGATGGCCCTTTGTTCTCCAGCCCAGGGGTCCTGGACATTCTGGGATCCAGAGTACAGGGGAGCCTGATGCCCGGGGTAGTGGCCCCCTCTGAGCTACCCTCCCTGTGATGGGGGCTATACTGGGCCTTTTCTTTTCTGAGCAATTTCAGAAAACATTTTGAGATCAAAGTGAATGTGACACAGACCAGAAGGGGCAGGAAGGACACTGTCAGAACCAACAGAACAGCAAGAATATGTTCAGAGGGGCCACCCCCACACTCACACTTCGGGGCTGGGCAGACCCCTGAGAATACCAGAAGATCACAGAAAGGGGGCCCAGGACGGAGGCAAGGGCCTGCCTCCTTCTTCTGCCTCCTTCTCCTGCCTCAGCCGGGCCTCCTGGCCCTGCCTCCCTCAGGGAGTGTCCCCAGCAGAGCAGCTGAGAGAGAGAATTACTTAGTCCTCAGGGGCAGGAGTCCCAGACCAACCCCACAAGGGACCCAGCCACTGCCCTCCAGCCTCAATTCCCCACTCAGGCCCCCAGGACGGTTGGCAGGAAGGGCCAAGGGAGGGCGGGTGGAAGAGGCAGGTGCGGGGGTAGAGCGGCAGGGGGCAGTAGAGCATCTGCCCTGGTGGCTGGAGGCCAGAGAAAGGCCAAAAGGGAGGTCAATGGCACAGGAGGAGTGAAGAGCAGAGAGGGAGGCCAAGCCAAAAGAGCAGAGGGAGGGTGGGCCATGGGGGAAGGGACTTCAGGGGGCTGCAGGGTGGCAGGGTCCAAAGGCCAGGGGCAGCCAGTGAGAGATGGGAGCTTGGCTGTTTGAGAAGGGCCCGATGGGGAGGGTGGGCACCAGACCCAGAAGAAGGAACCCCCCACTCCCCACCCCCACCCCCAACCACAAGAATGGGGTAAGGGGGAAAATACATGGAAGGGGCAGGAGAAGGGGCAGGCTAGGGACAGCTGGGTGAAAGCAGACCCATTTTTCCTTCATCATTGCCAATGAACAGAGTGAGAGCACGACCCTGGGGCTCTGAAGTCAGAGTTCCATCCTGCTTCTGTTCCCCTAGGATTTGTCCTTTTGACCAGAAGAGAAGAGAAGAGACGAGAAGAGGAGAGGAGAGAGAAAAGAGAGAGAGAGGAGAGAAAGAGAGAGAGAGGAGAGAGAAAAGAGAGAGAGAGGAGAGAAAGAGAGAGAGAGGAGAGAGAGAGCGCTCTCTGTAGCACAACTGTGCCCATTGTAGAGAGGTGGAAAGTGAGGCCCCTCAGAGGCCGCCCCGGGCAGTGCTTGGACTAGAGCCAGGTCAAGGCCCATCTACATCCGGAGCCATCCCGTGTTAGCAGGACAGCATCCTGGCTGGCTCCCCGCCCCCAGACTGCCCGAGAGCTTGGCTGGCTATTGCCTTCCAGAGCAGCCCCTCCTTCCTGTGCACCTCCTCTCCTCTCCCACTAGCCAGCCCCTCCGTGGAGGGCCAAGAAGCCCAGCCAGCCCTGGGCATGGGTGCTAAGAGATGTCTGGGCTCAGGAATTTCCTGGCAGGAGCAGCAGTGCCCATGTTTGTCTCCGGGCATCCCCAGCCGGGGGGCCAAGCAAGAGAGGCAACAATGCCAGAGTAGGTCACAGAGCAAGAGCCTGGAGAGCTAAGAGTTATCCCCGTTCAGGGTCTGATGGAGTTTGGGTGTTGTCCCCTCTAAATCTCATGTTGAACTGTCATCCCCAGTGCTGGAGGCGGGGCCTGGTGGAGGGGGTTGGATCATGGGGGTAGATTTCCCATGAATGATCTTGCGCCCTCCCCTTGGTGCTGTCCTCTCAGCAGCGAGTTCCTTCTTGCGAGATCTGGCTGTTTGAAAGTGTGCGGCACCTCCCCACCCCTCCTCTGCTCCCACTCTGGCCATGTGAGATGCCGCTCCCTCTTCGCCTTCTGCCAAAATTGCAAGCAAGGTCTCATCAGAAGCAGGGCAGATGCCGGCACCACACTTCATATAAAGTCTACAGAACAGTGAGCCAATTAAACCTCTTTTCTTTATAAATTATCCAGCCTCAGGTATTTCTTTATAGCAACATAAGAATGGCCTAACACAGGGTCTGTCTTAGGCAGGGGCCCTCGGGGTGTCCCTCTTCTCCCTGGCCCTAGCCCAGGAGGAGGACCAGCAAGAGTAGTGAAGTGAGAAGCCTCTCCATGAAGATGCTTTCTGCCATTCATTACACACACAACAGCATCTTGGTCCCAGATGCTGGGTCCCAGAGAGGACCTCAAGGAGACTTCCCAGGAAATTACCCACCACTGGACATTGGACAGGGCAAAGCTGTGGTGTGGAAAGGGGCAAATCCACATCCCTCCAACGTGTGCCCACATGACTGTCCCCGGGGCTTCCATGAGCTTGATGACCCAGAAGCTATGGTCCTGCACACGTGAGTCTGTGACCTGACAGCTGTGCCTGCTTCACCAGCGTAGAGACTCGGATCCCCAGGCAAACCCCAGAAGTGTGGAAGGGAAGGGGAGAAAGCCTGTGGAGGGAGGTGGAGGAGCCGTGGTTTCCAGTAACCATCGCGGGTTAGTTCAGAGGGAAATGTCCACAACAGAGATGACTGTGACACCCGGCACAAGATTTAATTCTCAGAGTGAAAACGAGAATGCCGTGTCTCTGGGAGCCCCCGGAGAATGACTCAACAGTGACGTCCTACAGCATGATTTGCTTTAACTGCAGGTGAAGAGAATCTTTCAGGAGTGGAGAGAATATAACTGAATGCTGTGTCACAAATTTACTTTGATCTCATGTACCCCGTAAATACAGACACCTACTATGTACCAGAAAAATTAAAAATAAAAATAACAAATTCACATTCCGCTTGTTCATCCTGATTCTTCAGGCCTGGCCACTGTATCAAAGACAACAAGGAAGGCCCATTGCCTGCCCTCATGCTGGTTGTTCAGCCCTCCAAGAATCATTCTTGATGCCCTGCAAGTACCAGGCGCTGCGCTAGGCCCTGCAGATGCGACAACGAACGTAGATGCTGTCCCAGCCACCCATACTCGCTGCCGGGGGAAGAACCAGGTAAGGTTCCCGCACATCGCCCTCCATGAAGCAGGAGCAGGAGCCTCACTGTGGGGCTGGGAGCTGTCTTCCTTCCTCCCACCAGCCTCTAGGGGAAGGATTTGTGTCTGCTGGCCCTCCTCGGTAGTAACAAATTCTGGTGGTGGACAAAGCAGATAGAAGACTACAGAAGACAGACAAGCTAAGGTGATCTGCGCAAAAAGATGGCGGCGGGGGAGAGGAAAGGCAATTCACAGAATGAAGCGGGGACGTGGGTGGCGAGTGTGTGGTTGGGATTTGAGGTGGAAAGAGGCTGAGAGAGGACTGAGTTCCGGGAGGCAGCTGCCTCCTGCATGGAGGCCTTTCCAAGGGCAAGTGCTGGATAGAGGATTCCAATTATTTGCTGTGCATTGAGAATGCACTCCCAAACAATGACCCAGTTTTTCCAACAAATCAATGACATGAAAAGGAAAGGGGGAAAAAAAGGGGTGACTTGGAAAGAATGCAACCCGCGCCCTTATTTGAGCCCTGATTTGAACAAACCAGCCATAAAAAGACAGTTTTGACACAATGGAGGAATCTGAATATGGATTTCGTGGTGGACGATATTACAGATTCACTTTTTGTTGTTGTTGTTGTTTTTGAGACGGAGTCTCGCTCTGTCGCCCAGGCTGGAGTGCAGTGGCACTATCTCGGCTCACTGCAAGCTCCACCTCCCGGGTTCACGCCATTCTCCTTCCTCAGCCTCCCAAGTAGCTGGGACTACAGGCAGGTACCACCACACCTGGTTAATTTTTTGTATTTTTTGTAGAGACGGGGTTTCACCGTGTTAGCCAGGATGGTCTCGATCTCCTGACCTCGTGATCCGTCCGCCTCGCCTCCCAAAGTGCTGGGATTACAGGGGTGAGCCACCACGCCCGGTCTACAGATTGACTTTTAATTGTGTTAGCTAAGATAATGGCACGGTAGTTGCATTAAAAAGTGTCCTTTTTATTCACAATAACCAAGATAGGGAAAAAGCCTAAGTGTCCATCAGTGGATGAATGGATTAAAAACATATACACAATGAAATATTATTTAGCCATTAAAAAAGGGAGTCTTGTCATTTGTGACAACATAAATGAACCCAGAGGGCATCATGCTCAGTGAAATAAGCCAGACTCAGAAAGACACATACTGCATGACCTCACTTATATGTGGAATTTAAAGAAGTCAAAACTCACAGAAGCAGGAAATAGGATGGGGGTTGCCAGGGGCTGGAGGGCTAGGGAGGGTGTGGAAGGGGGAGATGTTGGTCAAAGGTGTTTCAGTTAAGAGGAATACGTTCTGGAGATCTATTGTATATAATAGCATGGTGACTGTAGTTAATAGTTCTGTATTGTAAACTTGGAAATTGCTACAAGAGTAAATTTGAAATGTTCTCACCACACACACAAAAAAGATAACTATGTGATTGATGGATGTGTTCATTAGCTTGATTTAATCATTTCCCAATGTATACGTATATCAAAATATCACACTGTTCATCATTCACATATCCAATTTTTGTCACGTGTACCTTAACAAAGCTGGGGACCGGAGAGTGTGGAGAAAAAAGTGTCCTCATCAGAAGAGATGCACCCTGTAGTATTAGGCCAAGATGCCACGAGGTCAGTGTAAGTGGTGGAGGGTAGAGATCAATGAACTAGAGATCAGTGAAATGACGCTGGCAGAAGCTGATGGTTGTGGAAGCAGGGTGTCCCAGTAGCATGGGACAAGTTCCCACTGCAGCCCACACCTGGACCAGGCCATAGCTGGGGCCAAGTTTCCACTCTGGCAGAGCTGGAAGAAAGCAGGCCCAGCCCATCAGACCTTTTAGGGACCTCCAGGGCCTAACCGGGGCAGGGGCCAGGGCAAGGCAGCTGTGGCTGGGGGTGCTCATGTGGTTCTTTAGGACTCCACTGGGGTTCTTTGAGACACACACCAAACTAGAGAGCAGAACATCTTAATCACATCATATTTTAGTGAACCCCGAAAAGTAAATAAGAATTGGCATAGGTTCATGCTGAACTAACCCTATTGCTCATTTCCTATGTTTGACTTCAGTGTATTCAACTTTCTGACAGCCCTGTCACATTGGCCACACCACAGACCCATGCCTTCCATTCCTTCATCATGCCCAAGCCAGAAAGAGCCATTAGCTGACAAATCGCTCCTTTCCACTATGGGTGTGGGAATCTGCCTGGCTGCCAACAACCCAGTTTGTGTATCAGTCTCCCCTTGGTCAGCACCACCAGAGTTTTGTTGGTTATGGGGCGATCTTACTGAGGTTGGTTAGGTGTGCTGCAGCAGCAAAGCTGGAGCCTGCCAGCTGCACCTTGGATGTGCACCAGCCAACTGGGCTCCAATGCAAAGGGCAAGAGCACGATGAAAGAGCACATTTGCAATCCTAGAAGATTGCATCTAAGTTGCAAGGTATAATTGGGACCCTGGTTACATTTTTAGCTCAGGGGAATAAAGCCCATCCCATACTCTCTACCCCAGTAGGGAGTGTCTGTTGGTCAACTTTATGACCTTTTTTTTTTTTTGAGACAGGGTCTCACTCTGTCTCTCAGGCTAGAGTGCAGTAGCCCAATCATAGCTTACTGCAGCCTTGACCTCCCAAGCTCAAGCAATCCTCGTGCCTCAGCCTCCCAAGTAGCTGGGACCACAGGGGCACACCACCATGCCAGGCTAATTTTTAACTTTTGTAGAGACTAGGTCTTACTATATTGCCCAGGATGGTCTCGAACTCCTGGGCTCAAGCAATCTTCCCACCTCAGCCTCCCAAAGTGCTGGGATTACAAGTGTCGACCACCACATCCAGCCTTTTAGTGCTATTTTTTAAAGTACCATTGTGTTCAACTTCAGCTGGTGCCCCCCCTCCAACTCCTAACATAGCCTGCACCCAGCTACAGCAAGGCTTCCTAAAATACAAATCTGGCCCTGTCCTACCTAAGCAGAAACTCTGCATCCTGCCTCACCAGGCCACGGTGGCTTTGGTGTCTGTCAAGCTCCCCATCAGTGGATGAAGCCTGCAGTGCCCGCCCGGCTCCTTTGTGACTTGGGTGTGGCCACTGACTTCAGTTCTCTCCAAGAGGTCTTGGGTGCTGCAGTTGCCACCGCCGCCCACCCCCTGGCCGCCCCCCCAGCTTCCTCCCTTGGTGAGGCAAAGCATAGCCCCTGTGCTTGGTCTGTGTCTCCCGCAGGCCTCTGACAACAGCTGCTTAGGAGAGCTTTCTCAGTCAGCACTGAAAGGGAACTTAGAACCAGCTGAGCTATCAGCCCCTCCAGGCCTGACTTCCCCACTCAGAGCCTCCCCCACTCCTTCCTTCCTCCCCATCTCCCCACCTCTGGGTCTGGGTGGCTGCTCTCCCCACACCTCCCAACCGCACTGACCTGGGGAAGCAAGACAAATTCGAGAGTCCTGATTTTTGTTTTCACTAATTGCAAAATAATAATAATAGTAATAAATAAATCAAAATAAACCAAAAAGAGAAGGAAAAATTCTCCCATAGTCCCTACCCTATATATGGAATAGAACCTACTTTCTCTCGTTGCCTTTGAGGCTTTGTTTCCAGGCAGAGCCAGCATGAGATTGGCAGGCATGGTGAAGAGTCAGTTATATAATTCGGATTTTTTCACTTAGAGCTGTAGATATTCCTTCCATGCTAGTGCAGAGTCTTCATCATTATCCTTTTAAACCACATACTATTCTATTAAATGTATATGCCAGCATTTATTTAACCATTCCCCAATTATAGGTCATTTAGGAAGTTTTTCCTTCCTTTGGGAATTACTGTTTTAAAATATATTCCCTGAGGGTTGGGCGAGGTGGCTGACGTCTGTAATCCCAGCACTTTGGGAGGCAGGGGCAGGAGGATTGCTTGAGCTCAGGAGTTTGAGACTAGCCTGGGAAACATTGGGAGACCCTATCTTTACAAAAAATAGCCCGGTTTGGTGGCATGCGCCTGTAATCCCAAGTCCTCGAGAGGCTGAGGTGGGAGGATAATCTGAGCCAGGGAGGTCAAGGCTGCAGTGAGCTGGGATGGTGCCACTGCACTCCAGCCTCGGCAACAGACTGAGACCCTGTCTCAAAAAATAAAATTAATAAATATAAAATATAGTCCCCAAAGAGGAATCACTACATCAACAGGCCCTAATGCTTTTATGGCTTTTGTTTTTTTGTTTGTTTGTTTGTTTGTTTGTTTTCTTTGAGACGGAGTTTTACTCATCCACCCAGGCTGGAGTGCAATGGCGCAATCTCAGCTCACTGCAACGTCTGTCTCCCGGGTTAAAGCGATTCTCTTGCCTCAGCCTCTCGAGTAGCTGGGATTACAGGCACCTGCCACCACACCCAGATAATTTTTGTATTTTTAGTAGAGACAGGGTTTCACCATGTTGACCAGGCTGGTTTCGAACTCCTGAACTTGCGATCTGCCCGCCTTGGCCTCCCAATGTGCTGGGATCACAGGCGTGAGCCACCGCGCCCATCCTGCTTTTAAAGTTCTTGATAGCTATTGTAAGATTGCCTTCCTGGGAAGAATGGGGTAGATTCCATCAATTCCCCGGCCTAGATCAGCACTTCTCAAAGTGTGGCTCAGGCACTCTGTGGGGAAGGGTGGTCTTGGGACACTTTCTGGGGATCCACAAGGTCAAAACTATTTTCATAATAATACTGAAATGTTGTTAGTATTTCCTTTTCCACTGTCTTCCTTTAGTGAGTGTACAGTGGAGTTTTCTGGAGGCTGTATGCTGTGTGATACCCCAATAGACTGAATAGAGATAGGAGAGGCCAACCATCTTTCATAAAGCCCAGCATCACAGAGATTTGTGGAAATGTAAAAATAATGCTTCTCTTCTCACTAAATTTATTTTTTTTTTTTTTTGAGACAAGAGTCTCGCTCTGTCACCCAGGCTGGAGTACAGTGGCGCAATCTCGGCTCACTACAACCTCCGCCTCCCGGGTTCAAGCAATTCTCTGCCTCAGCCTCCCAAATAGCTGGGATTACAGGCAACCACCACCACGCCTGGCTAATTTTTCTGTATTTTTAGTAGAGATGGGGTTTCACCATGCTGGCCAGGCTGAACGCCTGACATCGTGATCCACCCTCTCGGCCTCCCCAAGTGCTGGGATTACAGGCGTGAGCCATCACGCCCAGCCAGTTTCTTTGTTTTAATTTCTAACACAGGAAACACTGATAGATATCTACATAGATAAGAGTTTTTGAGATCCTTAACACTTTTTAAGAGTGTAAAGGGGTCCTGAAGCCACATGGTCTGGGAACCACTGGCCTGCACATGATGTGGCAGAATGCAGAGTGTGCTGGGCAGACCTTGTTCAGCCCATCGCCTACCTGCCTGTCTCCCAGGCATGGCACCCAAGACAAGATGCAGAGCAATTGACTTTTTTGTTTTTTTATCTCTTCTTGCCACTTTTATTTTCTTCTCATCTTCTCTTTCCCCTCTTTTTTGTTTTTCTCGTTTTGCTCTTCTTTCCCCCACTCCAGCCTCAGACCTCATAACGAGAGCTGCACAGATAAGGAAACCTTCTCTGCTTCATATAAGTCAAACATTTTTTCTCACATCTAAATAGAGATTCGCGACACTGGAAATAGGTTTTTCATTATTACTAATATCATTCACAAGAAGTGACATGTGTGGTGTTATGATAAGTACACACGTGTTGGCTTTTGTCCACAGTTTCTGGCTCGGAACCCCCATAGTCCTTGTTACAGTCTCGTGTTATGACAGTGGCTGTGTTAGGCCTCAGGAAACAGAATCTCTCTGGCCTTCTCCTGCTCTCCTTTCATCTGCCGCAAGGCAGGACTCGTATCTGTCCCCACCTTTCTGATTGTGGGTCTTAAGACTCTCCCCAGAGAGGGTTCTGTTCTACGCCCTGAGAGAACGAACGCTGACATCATGAAGCTTCCATAAAAACCCCAAGAGGACAGGGTTCAAAGAGCTTCCGGAGAGCTGAGCACAAGGAGGTTCCTGGAAGCTCCATGCCCCTTCCCCTATACCTTGCCCTGTGCATCTCTTCATCAGTGTCCTTTGTAATATCCTTTAGAATCAACTGGCTAATGTGTTTCCCTGAGTTCTGTGAGCCACTCCAGCAAATTGATCAAACCCAAAGAGGGCGTTGTGGGAACCCCAACTTGAAGTTGGTCGGTCAGAAGTTCCGAAGGGCCAGACTGGTCGGGGATAGTCTTGGGACTGAGCCCTCAACCTGTGGGCTGTAAGACTATCTCCAGGTAGACAGTGTTGGAATTGAACTGGAGGACACCCCACTGTTGTCCACGGCTTAGTGGGACAACCCCCCATACATCTGGTCCCAGAATTCTCCTTCTGTGTTGATGATTGTTGTCGTGGTGGTGTGAGAACAGAGGAAAAACATGGTTTGGGAGTGTTTCCCTGAAACAATATGCATATTTTTAAAATATACACACGTAATCAAAGAACAAAAAATGAAAATGAGGTTTTTTCATACCAACTTGGCAGAGATTTATTAGATGGCAATGCTTAGTGCTGGCAGATGTCTAGGGAAGAGGGCAGCCTATGTGGTTTCTAGAAGGAAACTTGGCAACACATACCAGGGGCCTTAAAAATAGCCTACCCTTTGACCCAGAGGAGTTCAAAAGCCTGACAGCTCCGCTTTGTACCATTCACAACTTGGAGTTGGCTGGGATCTTGACAACTGAGGGTAAGCAGGGATTTTTTTACCTTTCATTAGGCCCAGAGAAGGTACATTTGTGGGTTTTTTGTTGTTATTGGGTTTTTGTGTGTGTGTGTGTGTGTGAGACAGGGTCTTGCTCTGTTGCCCAAGCTTGAGGGCAATGGCACAATCATGGCTCACTGCAACCTTAACATCCTGGGCTCAGATGATCCTCTTACCTCAGCCTCCTGAGCAGCTGGGACTACAGGTACATACCACCAGGCCCGGCTAATTTTTTTTTTTTAATTTTTTTGCAGAGACGGGGGTCTCGCTATGTTGCCCAGGCTGGTCTCAAACTCCTGACTCAAACCATCCTCCTGCCTCAAACTCCCAAGTGCTGGGATTACAGGTGTGAGCCACCACATCCGGCAAGAGAAGGTACATTTGGAGAGGGAGGGGGGGTTACTAGACCTCAAAGATAGAGACGACATGGTCACCTGAGCTCTCATCAGGACATGTGGGCAAACCCTCCTGCAGGCAGCAGGCCAAGGCCTATAGGGACAGGGAAAGCCTGAGGGCGGGCACAGCTTGTGTGCCAGGAGCCACAATCCTGGTGAGCACTTTGGAATGCTCCCTCTATGCTAAAGTGCTCTCTTCTTATGCCCAAGCCTTCAGTAATAATATTGGATTAAAAGGTACTACCTGGTCTTAGCAGGTGTGATCCAGAAGTCAGCTGGAGCCTGGCCGTGCCTTGAACTCTACATGAGGTTGGCTCATTGTGAGCCCAGAGGGCTAAGGAAGGCCACAGCCCTCCGTGGGATGTCCTGTTGTGTGGTCTGGGGATGGCCAATGCCCTCCCAAGTTTTCTGCACATTCCCAGGGCAGGGCTGCTGACACCTCTACAGCCTCTGCTTTTCCCATGGTGCCACTTGTCAGTTACTTGTCTCCTCTTCCAGGAGTCCTATAGAGACCCCCTGCCCACAAGGTGTCATGGGCGTTTCTGAAGCTCAGGGACTGCAGAGAGACAGGGAGATTTCACATCACAGAAACACAAGCTTCCATCGGGCATCTGCACAGCTGAAATGGCCCACGGCCACCCTGTCCCCGGAGAACATCCTCAGGCCAGCCCCCACAGGAGCCAGCCTCTTGCAGGCAGGCTTCTCTCACCTTCTGCCTTCCTGGCCCTTCTTTCTCCCCTTCCTCTTTCCTTCCTTCCAGCAGCTGAAGCCTCTGCATGATGGCCCAGGTGCTGGCCGATGTCTGCGTCCTCTGCTCCGCCATTTGCCCTAACAGTTGCCAAGGTGTTTCCCCAGCTATCAGGACCTCTGCTGCCAGTTGTCACAGTGATAATGTTTTCCTCTGTTTCAGCTGGGCCTTGGGGAATCAGAGTGATGCTTGGGTCCATCCTTGGGTGCAGTGGCTCAGGAAGCATGCGCACCCCAGAAAAGCTAGTTCCCAGGTGGCCAGAAGGAAGGAAGGAGAGGTGGCTGGCTAAAGTGACCAGCAGCAACCAGGTGGAGGCGGTGGTTGTGTGGATCCTGGAGCATTGTTCGGGGCTTCTGAGGTGGGCAGAATAATCTCCCCCGTCCCAGTATGTCCAGGTACAAATCTCAAGAACTGGTGAGTATGTTAAATTACATGGCAAATTAAGGTTGTCAATGGAATTAAGGTTGCCAATTGTCCTGGATTATCCTGATAGGCCCAATGTAATCACAAGAGCTCTTGAAGGTAGAGAGTAGGGCAGAAGAGACAGAGGGATAGGATGTGAGAAGGACTCAACCCACTGTTACTGGGTTTGAAGATGGAAGAAGGGGCCATGAGCCAAGGGCTGCAGGAAGAACTGGCTCTGGAAGCTGGAAAGGCAGAGAAACAGGTTCTCCTCTAGAGCCTCCAGGAGGACACAGTCCTGCCAGCACCCTGATTTTAGCCCAGTGAGACTTGTGTTGGGCTTCTAACCTACAGAACTGTAAGATAATAAATTTGTGTTATTTTAAGCCACTTAATATATGGCAATGTGTTACAGCAGGAAGGGGAAATAAACACATCTTCCCAGACACTATCAGGGGACAAGAACCTGGTAAAACCCTGTACATCCTGTGTCCCTCAGCTGACTATAAGGAGGGCATTAAAGAGCAGGATCTCCTAGGAAACTGGAGAGGCTGGAAGCATCCAGGATACACATCTGTCCAGTGTGGATCTTCTTAAAAACCAGGAGCATGAGTAGGTGTGAGTCTGCACACGGCCAGGAGATGAAGGCTGGCAGTCCCCTCCACCTCCCCGGTCTCCTGGAACCACCTTCCTGGTGGGGGATTCCCAAGGCGAGTCCTCAGCCTGAGAGGCTCCAAGGTCTGATGAGCAGGCCTGTGGAGCAAGCTTATGTTAGCTGAGCTCATTCTGGAAACCACAGCTTCCCACTGGCTTCTGATCAACGGACCTTGTCTTGCCCAGGAAGCCAAATCATAACAGAGGGCTTCTGAGCAAGTTCCGAGATGCAAAGGTTTCACAGCCCTGGCTATGCAGCCCCGTAATCGTGCCCACAACAGCTGCCCCTGGCATCAGGTGGACCACGTGCATCCTTGCACCTGGTCTCCTTGCCCCTTCCCCTGACACAGTGTAGATGGCACTGCCAACACCCCATCCAAGCCAGAACTTTCTCTGTGTTTCCACAGTGACAGAGCCAAGCCCCTGCTCTGGGCTGGCTATCATTCTGTGTCCTGAAGAGGACTCGGCTTAACTCTCTTCTAGTTCATTTTCTGTTGGATTTAAAGCTTGGCTTTCAGACTTCAGTCTTAGTTCCCTCCTTTCCATGCCACTGGCCGAAGCCTCCCGGCCTTAAACTTTTTATTTTTAATTTTTGTGGGTAATAGTAGATGTATATATTTAAGGGGTACATGAGATTTTGATATAGGCATACAATGTGTAATAATCACATCAGGGTAAATGAGGTATCCATCAACTAAAGCATTCATCCTTTGTGTTACAAATAGTCCAGTTATACTCTTTTAGTTATTTTCAAATGTACAATTAAATTATTATTGATTATAGTCACCCTGTTGTGCTATCAAATACTAGATCTTATTTATTCTTTCTGTTTTTTTGTACCCACTAACCAAGGCCAATGATCATTACTTTAATAAATGCTTTCTTGAAGGTGTTAGTGTTTTTTAAGCATTCAATTTAGTTTGTGTTTGGAATTCAAAGTTAGCAAATATGGCTTCCATGCCACTTGCACTCTTTCAAAAAAGTCATGACAGACATCACTAATCAATTACTGTACTCTTTCTCCCTGAGCCTGGAGTGTCCCAGGAATCCTTAATATAGTCTTCTAAGCAATCCTCATCCAACAATTGGAATTGGCAAGTGAAAAGAAACTAACATGTCATCCCTTGATGCAATTACAGTTAGGGACAGAGTCATCTTTTGAATTCCTCCCACTATGTTTATCCCTTTACTATGTGACAGTAATCTGTCACCAAGAGCTAGCATCCCAACTCATATACCATTTCTGTGAAATTATGATCTCCATCTACTTTGAGTGGCAAAGAAAAGAATAATTCACAATCCACTGTTGAAATTTTGTCAGATAATACAAACAACAAATGTTGTTAGCTGTCTAATTATTTTGTGTTATTTCCTTAAGGAAATTTCTCCTCATTTTTACCCAGTAGAAAGGTCTTGACTTCCTATTTTCCATGTCTCCTTGATGTGACAGCATATCTGAGTCCTTGTTATGGGAACACGTGACAGTGTATCAGATGCTCTCAGGAAAGAAAGTGGCTTTCACACAGATTCCTTGCTCACCTTAACATAACTGTACAGAATTCCCACAACACAGACACAGGCTTTTCTCACCTTACATTCTCTCCAGCCTGTTAAGACAGTTCCAGTGACTAAATCTGGTAGCACATTAGCAGTATCACTACTCAAGGGCCTATTAAACATCAGCTCAATGGAAACTTCTTAGAATTGTAAAGCAAACCAAATACAATTCAAATGTAGAGAAGGATTACACTTAAATGGTAGACCGTAAAGGAGACTCATATGGGAAAACACAGCCAGAAAAGATTATGCCAGTGTCTTTTTGTTTTGTTTTGTTTTGTTTTGTTTTGTTTGAGACGGGGTCTCGTTCCATTGCCCAGGCTGGAGTGTGCCTGCAGTGGTGTGATCACGGCTCACTGCAGCCTTGACCTCCCGGGCTCAAGCAATCCTCCCACCTCAGTCCCCTGAGTAGCTGGGACTACAGGCGTGTGCCACCACATCTGGCTGATTTTAAATTGTTTTGTAGAGTCAGGGTCTCACTATATTGCCCAGGTTGGTCTCAAGCTCCTGGCCTCAAGTGATCCTCCCTCCTCAGCCTCCCAAAGTGCTGAGATTATAGGCATGAGCCACCATGCCCAACTACACCAGTGTCTTTAAACTAGAGGATTCCTAATTCTCCTTAGGAGAATCCCAATAGCTAGGACAGTGGGAGGTCTTGTTCTAACATTTACCTGAAAGCAGGATTTTATTCCCAAATTTATTTTATTTACTTTATTTATTTATTTATTTATTTGAGATAGAGTCTCACTCTGTTGCCCAGGCTGGAGTGCAGTGGTGAAATCTTAGCTCACTGCGACCTCTGCCTCCTGGGTTCAAGCAATTTTCCTGCCCCAGCCTCCCGAGTACCTGGGACTACAGACATGCACCACCACACCCAGCTAATTTTTTGTATTTTTAGTAGAGTTGGCAGTTTCACCATGTTGGCCAGGCTGGTCTCAAACTCCTGACCTCAAGTGATCCACCCGCCTCCAGCCTCCCAAAGTGCTGGGATTATAGGCATGAGCCACCACTCCTGGCCATCTTTTAATTTTTTTAAATATCAAACTTGCAGAAAAGTTGAAAATCAGTTAAACAAACACCCAATTACCCTTCACTAAATATATATACATTTTTGCTGAAGCGTTTGGAGTAAGTTGCAGACATATGCTCACTTCACCCCTAAATACTTCACCTGCAGTTCCTAAAAGAACATTCCTTACATAACCCAATACCATGATCACAATGAAGAAATTTAACATTTAACATGGATACAATAATATTATCTCATAATCTGTATTTTTAAAAAATCTTTATCTTGCATTTAATCAGGGTTCATGCATTGTATTTGACTGTTTAATACCTTTTCATCTAGAGCTGTCTCCCTACCTTTTTTCGTCTTTCATGACGTTGACATTCTTGGAGAGCCTAACGGACTATTCTGGAATCTCTATTTGCCTAATTACCGCCTCATGATGTAATTCAGATTAACCTTTTTTTTTTTTTCAGTTCTAAGATCCCCCTGTGGATGCCTGAAACTGCAGAGAGTACCAAGCCTGACTGCCGCCAATCAGAAGAAGTTTCTGTTCAGGTCTTCCACCCACGAATGTAATGCCTTTTTCGTCTTAACTAAGCACTTATCACGCACTGTGGTCATCACTTTTGCAGTTTGAGGTACAACAGCAAAACCAGCACACATTCTTTTTCTTTCTTTACAATTTCAGAATTAGAAATTTTATTCTGACCATAGATTTTTGGCAATCTCAGCAAACGATTTTGTTTCTTGAGAACTTTTGCCTTTTCGCTTAAAGGAAGCACTTGAGGTCTTCTCTTTGGCATATCCGAATTGCTGGCATCACTACGCTTGTGCTTTGGGGACATTATTTAGTAAAATAAGGGTTCCTTGAACACCGGCACTGCGATACCAGCCGGTGGTGTCTCCAGCATGGATACGCGGGACAGAGGGATGATTCGCCTCCTGAGCAGGATGGAGTGGGACAGCGAGAGATTTCACTGCGCTGCTCAGAACAGCGCGTGATTTAAAACTTGTGAATTTGCGGGGGACGGGGAGGGGCGCGGCTGGCCGGTCTTCCTTCTCCCGCGGCGCCGGCGGTGCTGGGCGGGTGGAGGCGGGGAGTCGTCCCCATGGCCGCCGCTCCGGAGCCCGGCGAGCCCGCGAAGGGGAAGCTCTTTAAGCTCCTAGGCATTTCAGGTGTTGAAAATATTCCCTGTGCCCGGGATTCAATATTGTATGGTTCATTAGGATCTGTTGTGGCTGGCTTTGGACTTTTTTTTTGTTAACTAGTAGAATTAGAAAATCATGTGATGTTGGAGTAGGAGGATTTATCTTGGTGACTTTGGGATGCTGGTTTCATTGTAGGTATAATTATGCAAAGCAAAGAATCCAGGAAAGAATTGCCAGAGAAGGAATTAAAAATAAGATATTATGTGAAAGTACCCATCTTGATCCTGAAAGAAAAGAAACCAAGGGCAACAGCAGCAATTGAACAATCTTGAGCATAGACAATCAGACTCCCTGAAGTCAGTGTGAACAAAGCTAAGCTCAACCACATAAAACATTCTATGTACAATAGGCTCTCAATCAAGTAAATAAAGTTTAAGTTGTAATAAATAAAGAAAGAAAGGAAGAAAATTTTTGAATTGTGTATTTGTGGAGTTTTAAATTTAACATTTTCAGGCTGTGGCTAAAACTCAGGATAGTGAAACCACACATAAGAGAGTACTACCGTTATCACATCAGCAGGCATATAATGTTAGTCTCATTATTTGTAAACCTAACTTTAAAAAAATTTTTTTAAATGTTTATGGGTACAATGTAGGTGTATATATTTATGGGATATATGAGATGTTTTGATACAGACATGCAATTGTAAAATCATGGAGAATGGGGTATCCATCCCCCTCAAGCATTTATCCTCTGTGTTACAAACATTCCAATTATACTCTTTTAGTTATTGTTAAATGTTCATTTCAGTTATTATTGACTATAGTCACCCTGTTGTGCTATCAAATAGTAGGTCTTATTCATTCTTTCTCTTTTTTGTACCCATTAACCATTCCTACCTCCCTCTGACAGTGCCCCCACCCCTGCAACCACCACCACTCCCCTTCCCACACTCTGGTAACCATCCTAACTGTCTACCTCCATGAGTTCAATTGTTTCCATTTTTAGATCCTACAAGTAAGTGAGAACATGCAATGTTTGTCTTTTATTTTATAAACCTAATTTCGATCATTTAGTTAAGGTGATGTCCAAAAGATCTCTCCACTGTAATTAACACATAATCTGCAAAATGGTAGTTTGGTAATGTGTAAATATCCCATACCCAAGGACCTCTCACCCTATGGCCTTAGCACCCATTGACCATATTTTCTGAATCAGTTATAACGAGGGTCTTTACGAAATAGTGATGATCTATTTCTATCATTCTTTCTGTCTTTATTAGCCGGCATTCTTCCATGAAGACAAGCTGAAATCTTGGTTTATAACTGTCATAAATCACATTTCAAGCAGCAGGAACTCTCCCACTGGAAATACAATGAGAAGCACAGTGTGCTGTGTGAGGTCACAGCAGTTCCAAAAATGGAAATCAGCGTAGCTTTGGTTCCTACTTTTCTTCCTCCTCCTCACGCTTTTTCTCCTCCAACTGCTCCATTTATCGAATACTTTGTTGCCAGTGTTGTGGTTTAAGGGCTTCAAACAGGCCAGGCACCTAGCTCATGCCTGTAATCCCAGCACTTTGGGAGGCCAAGGTGGGCGGATCACTTAAGCCCAGGAGTTGGAGACCAGCCTGGGCAACATGGTGAAACCCCGTCTTTAGAAGAAAAATTTAAAAATTAGCTGGGTGTAGTGGTGCATGCCTATAGTCCCAGCTACTCAGGAGGCTGAGACAAGAGGATCACCTGAGCCCAGGGAGGTCAAGGCTGCAGGGAGCTGTGATTGCACCACTGCACTCCAGCCTGGGCAACAGAGTGAAACCCTGTCTCAAAAAAAAAAAAGTTGCTTTACATACATAAAATCATTTAGTTATTCCCAGCAACCCTATGAGGTAGGTGATAGCAGGCCCATTTTTCAGATGAGGAAATTGAAGCACAGAGAAGCAGCTTGCCCAAGGACGTCCAGTGAGTGACAGACTTGGGGTTTGAACTCAGATGCATTTGACTTCAAAAGTCATGTTCCTGCCCAGCCACATTCCTAAAGCACTGCATTATTTTTTTTTTTGTATGCACAGAAAACAATCACAGCAACAGTAATTCTTGATTTTTGTTGATTGCTAAACAACCCTTCATCCTTCTCTCTGAGTATTAGCAATGCAAAAGGCCAGAAGAATTGCATCAAAATAGTGACTATGGTTTTATAGATCATTTTCATTTTTGTCTTTATACACTTACCTGTATTTCCCAAGTTATCTACAATGCACATGCATTGGTTTTGTGAGACAGATATATGAAGTGTTTTTAAAGAGAAATAGGGGTTTGGACATATATTTGACATAGATGTCAGACTCAGGAAAGCTCTCCCTGGGGGTTGCCCATCCCTATCAGAGCCTGGATCATAGAGCAGACCCACCAGTACATGCCTGGGCTTAGGTGCTGGCAAGAGGCAATTTAGAAATATATTTGACTTATTCTACACCAAACCAACTGGACTGGAAGAAAGAATATAATTCAACTGATGACCCGTTGTCCCAGAGCCTTAATCACAAACTGGCTTTGCACAAGACTCCGGGAAGCTGTCAAGGTCAGGGAAGGCTGAGCCTTGGACCTCAAGTTGCTTACAAAGTGAGCTCAAGACAAAGAAACATACAGGAAACAACTTTTTAGACTGACAAGATAAGAAATGTGCAGTACCAGTATAAGAGGACTGACCATCAGCCAGGAAGGTAAGATACAGAAGTTACTGAGGCTTCCAGTAATTTCTAAAAGGGAAGGCAGAATCATAGACCTGAAAGCCAGTACTCTGAGTTTTTATGATTCTGGGCCTCTGTAACTTTCCTGTGTCTTACTTTTGTTACTCAGATGTTTTCCTATAGTCTTTAGCAAGGAAAAAAAAAATACCTTGGGAAGGAGAAAAAGAGTTAGTAGGGAGATAAAATGCCAGTATAAAACCACGAATACTTCTGAAAGACAACAACAAAAAAAAATCACCATAAGACAGCTCTGACAGTAAAGAGCCTGGACGTCATTACTTCCATTTTTACAAGCAAAAAAGCTGAACAAACTGAAAAGCAATAACTTTTCTTAGATTGTGCAGAGAATGGTAGTCACAGGCAAAGCACCCACCCTAAAAATAGAAGAGACAGAGGAATACAGAGAACCACGACTTACCTTCCAGAAGCAGAAGCCACCCAGGAGCCGGCAACTTGTAGGAGCACTGACATGGTACCTGACGAATTGCTGGAGGCTGAGTGTTTGGGCTAGCTTAAGTGTCATAAACTCCTGGGGTCCCTGTAGTAGGGAAGCCCCACATTTTCCTGGGGTTACCTCCAGGAAGGTCGCCAGTTTCTCACTGTGAAGACAGGAGAAAAATCCCCAGGCTTCAGGCAACAGGAGAGGAAATGTAACCATTTAAAACCATGCCCAGCGGAAAAGTAACCATTTTGAAAGCCCAGAGCATTCTGTTCTCCTTAAGTGTTCTCATCAAAGGACACTGCCTTACCAGGGCCTTATCTGCCCTAGGGGAAGGGCAATGAGATAACTTCAGCCCCTCTCTAGCCTTCTAGTCTCCATCAGGGGAGAAAAAGAGAAAGGCCACAGCAGGGACTTGGCCCACTGAGATTTAATTGTAAGATTACACAATGCCTCTCCTCCCCAGTACCTTATGGTATTAGTTTGCTAGGGCTGCCATAAAATACCACACACTGGGTGGCTGAACCAACAAAGATGTATTGTCTCACAGTTCTGGAGCCTGGAAGTTGTCAGGGCTATGTCCCCTCTGAAGGTGCTGGGAAGGAGCCTTCCTTGCCTCCTAGTTTCTTGTGATTGCTGGCAATTCTCCGCATTCTTTGGCTTGGAGCTGCTTCATTCCAACCTCTGCCTCTACCATCACATGGCCTTCTCTCTGGAGGAGAGACAAAATTTGACCTCTACCTTACTAGGGCTTTCAGTAGGGCCTGAGAATTAAACAGATGTAGACAGATGAACAGGAGAAGTATACAAATGTATTTAATATAAGCTTTATGTGTCATGGGAGCCTTCATAAGAAAATTGTCTTAGTCCATTTTGTGCTGTTATAACAGAATACCACAGACCAGGTAATTTATAAAGAATAGAAATTTATTTCTCACAGTTCTGGCGCTTGGGAAGTTCAAGATCATGGCACCGGCAGGTTCGTTGTCTGGTAAGGGTCCAGACTCTGAGTTCAAGAGGGTGCTTTGAGTGGTGCGTCTTCCCGAGGGGATGAATGCTGGGTCCTCATGCGGTAGAAAAGCAGAGTAGGTGCTTTTTATAGCATCATTAATTCATTCACGAGAGTGGAGTTCTCATGACCTAAACACCTCCCAACACTGTTGCACTGGGAATTATGTTTCCGATATATGATTTTTGGGGACAACAGACATGAAGACCTTTCAAAAAAAGTAATCAGAGTTAAACATTTATATGCTGAGTTGGGCACAGAATAGTAAAACTGTGAAAATATGATAAGGCAAAGGGGCTTGTACTAGGGTGGTTAATTGGGTAGAAAAGTGACTAGGAAGATAAGGGTCAGGTTAACAAAGTTTGTTTGTGTAGATTTATCTCAGCTTCAACTTTTTGTTCTTGATGATAAGAACCTTACTTTCCTCCTGGTATAGGGAAGACATCTTCCATACTGAAGGTTTTATCTTCCTTCCAGGAGGATTTTACCTACCAGGAGGGTTTTGCCTTCCAAGAGGGTTTTATCTCCTGCTTTTAGGAAAAAAAATAGGGAGGGCCAGAGTAACTTCTTAAACCTGCTAGTTAAGTGCCTTTAGTGCAAAATAATCCTTGCATCAGAGTGACACATTTTGGGGTAAAATGTTCTGAATTCCTTCACCTCTGTGTCTTTGTCTCCATGCATCCTCCCCTCTTTTTATAAGACCATGTCATTGGATTTAAGGACCTCTCCAATCCAGCAAGACCTCATCTTAATTTAACTACTTCCATCTGCAAAGACCCTATTTCCAAATAAACTCATATTCTGAGTTTCCAGGTGAACAGGAATTTGGGGGGGACACCCACCCCACATCAACAGGCTCCAGCATAATAAAAGTAGACTATAACTGAAAGAGTTATTTAAGATATTTAAGTTATTTAAGAGTTCTTGGCTGGGCACAATGGCTCACACCTGTAATCCCAGCACTTTGGGAGGCTTAGGTGGGTGATCACTTGAGGTCAGGCACTCAAGACCAGCCTGTCCAACATGGTGAAACTCTGTCTCTACTAAAAATACAATAGTTATCTGGATATGTTTGTGGGCGCCTGTAATCCCAGCTACTCAGGAAAAGCAGAACTGCTTGACCCTGCGAGGCGGAAGTTCCAGTGAGCCAAGATGGCGCCACTGCCCTCCAGCCTGTGCAACAAGAGCAAAACTCCATCTCAAAAAAAATAAATAAGAGTTCTCAGGGAAAGCCAAAACAGAAGAGAAAAAAAACCACCTGAAACTAGAGGAAACTAAAGTTTCCGGCACCTACAGCTATAGGAAACATTAAACATGGCACAGCTACTAGTCAGATTAACATAAAACCTCACACAATAAAGCGGATTTACTTCAGGTCCTACTATCATATACATCATGCCCAGCTTTCAACCAAAATTTACAAGGCATACTAAAAGGCAGTTAAAAACTGTCAACCTAAATAACAGAGAGGCTCTCTAAAAGAAAAAGATATTTATTCAGGAATAGAGCATTGCAACGGGAATGTGTGTGCCACAGTAAACTGCATATTCAAGGAGGAAGAATGAGGATTATATTGTGCCCAGAATTGGTGGGTTCTTGGTCTCACTGACTTCAAGAATGAAGCCGGTGACCCTTGCAGTGAGGCATGTCCAGAGTTTGTTCCTTCCTTCTGATGTTCGGACGTGTTTGGAGTTTCTTCCTTCTGGTGGGTTCAGGGTCTCACTGGCCTCGGGAGTGAAGCTACAGACTCTAACAGTGAGTGTTACAGCTCATAAAGGCAGTACGGACCCAAAGACTGAGCAGCAACAAGATTTATTGCAAAGAGCAAAAGAACAAAGTTACCACAGTAGAGAGAGACACCCCACTGGTTACCACTGCTGGCTTGGGCAGCCTGCTTTTATTCCATTATCTGGCCCCACCCACATCCTGCTGATAGGTCCATTTTACAGAGAGCTGATTGGTCTGTTTTACAGAGAGCTGATTGGTCCGTTTTGACAGCGTGCTGATTGGTGCATTTATAATCCCTGAGTTAGACACAAAAGTTCTCCAAGTCCCCACTAGATTAGCTAGACACAGAGCACTGATTGGTGCATTTACAAACCTTGAGCTAGACACAGGATGCTGATTGGTGTATTTACAATCCCTTAGCTAGACATAAAGGTCCTCACTAGATTAGCTAAATACAGAACGCTGATGGGTGCATTTACAAACCCTGAGCTAGACACAGGGTGCTGATTGGTGTGTTTACAAACCTTGAGCTAGATACAGAGTGCTGATTGGTGTATTTACAATCCCTTAGCTAGACATAAAGGTTCTCCAAGTCCCCACTAAACCCAGGAGCCCAGCTGGCTTCACCTAGTGGATCCTGCATCAGGGCCGCAGGCGGAGTTGCCTGCCAGTCCTGCCGTGCACCCACACTCCTCAGCACCTTGGGCGGTGATGGGACCCGGAGCCACAGAGGCTTGGGCGGAGCAGGAGCCCACGGATGTGGGGAGGCTCGGGCACGGCAGGCTGCAGGTCCTGAGTCCTGCCCTGCGGGGAGGCAGCTGAGGACCCGCGAGAATTCGAGTGCAACGTGGGCGGGCCGGCACTGCTGGGGGACCCAGCGCACTCTCTGCGGCTAGTGGCCCAGGTGCTAAGCTCCTCACTGCCCAGGGCCAGCGGTGGCAGCAGGCCGCTCAGAGTGCAGGGCTGCCTAGCCCACGCCCACCCTGAACTCGTGCTGGTCTGCGAGCCCCCCGCGCAGCCCCGGTTCCCACCCGCGCCTCTCCCTCCACACCTCCCTGCAAGCAGAGGGAGCCGACTCTGGCCTCAGCCAGCCCAGAGAGGGACTCCCACACAGTGCAGCGGCAGGCTGTAAGGCAGTTCCATTGTGTGAACATTGTAGGGTTCCTACGATGGCGTAGCCTACTGCACACCTGGGCTATACGGGTTAGCCTGTTGCTCCTAGGCCACAAGCCTGTGCAGCATGTTTCTGTACTGAATACTGTAGGCAATCGCAACACAATGGTGTATCTAAACATAGAAAAATATCGTTCAAAATATGGTAGGAAAGATAAAAATATGGTACACTTGTGTAAGGCGCTTACCATGAATGGAGCTTGCAGGACTGGAGGTTGCTCTGGGTGAGTCAGTGAGTGGTTGGTGAGGGAATGGGAAGGCCTGGGACATTACCGACCACTGCTGTACACTTTGTAAACACTGTACATTTAGGGTACACCACATTTATGAAAAATTTGTTCTTTCCTCAAGAATAACGTAACCTTAGCTTACTGTACTTTTTTTCTTATTTTACAAACTTTTCAATTTTTAAAAACATTCGGACTTTTTTATAATAATACTTAGCATAGAACTCCAACATATAGAGCTGCACAAAATATTTTCTTTGTACCCTTATTCTATGAGCTTTTTTTTTTCTTTTTTTCTTCTTTTTTTTGAGATGGAGTCTCCTCTTGTCGCCCAGGCTGGAGGGCAATGGTGTGTCTCAGCTCACTGCAACCTCTGCCTCCTGGGTTCAAGCCATTCTCCTGCCTCAGCCCCCCAAGTAGCTGAGATTACAGGTATGCGCCACCACGCCCAGCTAATTTTTGTATTTTTAGTAGAGACGGGGTTTCACCATGTTGGCCAGGCTGGTCTCAAACTCCTGACCTCAGGTGATCTGCCCGCCTCGCCCTCCCAAAGTGCTGGGATTACAGGCGTGAGCCACTGCGCCTGGCCAAAAATAAAGTCTTTCTGTAAAGCCACCACAAGCAGTCAAAAGATAAATGCCAAACTGAAAGAAAAAAAAAACTTCTCACCACTTATATACAAGCAAATCAGTGAGAAAATGCTAACAACCCAATAGAAAGGGGGAAAGGAGGAGATGAACAGACAGACGGTTCACAAAAAAGGAAATACAGTGATTTTTAAACAATAGAAAATTGCTCAACCAATGTCACTCTTTCTTTTTCTTTTTTTCTTTCTTTCTTTTTCTTTCTTTCTTTCTTTCTGTCTTTCTCTTTCTTTCTCCTTCCTTCCTTCCTTTCTTTCTTTCTCTCTCTTTCTTTCGGCAGGGTCTTGATCTGTTGCCCAAGCTGAAGTGCTGTGGTGCCATCACAACTCACTGCAGCCTCTACTTCTTGAGAGGCTCAGGTGATCCTCCCGCCTCAGCCTCCTGAGTTGCTGGGACTAAAAGTGAGTGCCCCCATGCCCGGCTAATTTTTGTGTGTTTTGCAGAGACAGGGTTTCACCATGTTGCCCAGGCTGATCTCAAACTCCTGAGCTCAAGAAATCTGCCTGCCGTGGCCTTCCAAAGTGTTAGGATTACAGGCGTGAGCCACCATGCCCAGCCTCAGTGTCACTCTTAATAAGAAACATGCAGGATTAAAAGTACACTGAGGTACCAGTTTCATCTTATCAGATTGGCACCCATTCAAAAGCTTGACAGCACATGATGTGAGTAAAGTGGGAAATGGCACTCTCAAGCATCATTGGTGGAAATGTAAATGGGTACAATCCTAGTGGGGGAAATTTTGGTAATATTAATCAAGATTATAGCTGTGCAGGCCCTTTGACCCTACAGTTCTACACGAAGAATGCATCCTGGAGATATACTCACGTGTGGAATGACAAATCCACAGTTATTTACTGCAACATTGTTGATTACAAAAAGAGCAGAAACCACTCAATTGTCCATCATTAAGAGATTGGTTAAAAAACGATGGGACAGCCACGTAAAGGAATACCATGCAGCTGCAAGGAAGAAAAAGGAAATGCTTTATGACCAAATGTAGGACAAGCTCCAAAATATATTGTGGAAAGAAAGCACAGAGAAATGTGTATGGTACACTACTGTTTATGTAAAGAAAGAAAGAAACCAAGGCCTTATTTATCCTAATTTGCTTGTAGAGGTACTGTACGGACAATCTCTAAAAAAAAATCTTTGCAAGGACACATAAGAAGCTGGAAGCCCGGTTGCCTTCAGGGAAAAAGAAAACAGGAACCCTGAGGACAGAATGGGAGGGATACCTATTTTGAATGGTATACCTTTTTCAGGTCTTTTGGATTTTGTACTGTTGGGTCTGTGGTAGTTCTTTTGTTTGTTTTTGGGGCATTTCAGCAGTCTCCCAGGCTGGAGTGCCATGATGCAATTATGGCTCACTGTAGCCTCAACCTCCCAGGCTCAAGCAATCCTCCCACCTCAGCCTCCCAAGTAGCTGAGACTACAGGCCCATGCCACCCATCCTGGCTTTTTTTTTTTTTTTTTTTTTTAGAGACGGGGTCTCACTATGTTGCCCAGGCTGGTCTCAAACTCCTGGACTCAAGGGATCTGCCTGCCTCAGCCTCCCAAAGTGCTGAGGTTACGGGCGTGAGCCGCTGTGCCTGGCCTATGTTGGCTCTTTTCTCCTCTGCAATCTGGGGACGCAGGCCAGACCCTGAATGAGGCTGCAGCTGCTGCAGCGCTCTGACAAAAAGAGAAATCCTCACGGATGATGATGGTGGCCTTAGGGCACCTGTCAGCACAAAAGTGCTTTTCATAAGCACTAGTCATCTTCTCTGGTTTATAAGACAGGGAGTCGCAAGAGGGAGAAGATGGCTCCCATGGTGTGGGAGAGAGAAACTAAGTCAAATAGGCCCGCGGGCCCACCCACGCCCACTCACGTCCTGGAGAGCCTGCAGTGGCCCATGCTCTACCACCCAAGGGGTAAAGCTCAAACGCCTCTGCCCGGCATCCTGAGACCCAGCTCCCAAGCAGCTTTCTGGTGCTCCCTTCCTCTGTTCTTCAGGTGGGCTGCACGGAGCCTACACCACTTTTCAACTTAGCCTCAGCATTCAGGGAAGTCTGCTTTTCAGCTCCACCTTCTGCCTTGGGAAGGCCCGAGAGCCGACTGGCCACTTTGAGGCAGGAGACTAGGGTCTGGAGGCAGGAAACCTAAGGCTGATTCACGCTGACTTCCTAGAACCAAATTGAAAGGAAAACCCCAACTTTCCATACCTAAGTAGCAAAAGGACCAGGGACGACTCCCTTTGAAAAGCACCCACCCGTTTCTGCTGGAAAACTGAAAGTACCTCTGATTGGTTGCTTTCTGCAACCGATCAGATATTTGCATAGGAGTGTAACTTTGTAACTTCACTTCAGTCTCTGATGAGTTGCTTTCTGCAACCAATCAGATTGATTTCGGGCCACTACTTTATTTGCATGGGGTGAACACCATGTGGTCAATGGGAAACCTCTAGAGGGTATTCGGACCCCAGAAGATTCTGCAACTGGGCTCTTGAGTCCCTATGCTCGGGGCGCTCCCACCCTATGGAGTGTGCTTTCATTTTCAATAAATCTCTGCTTTTGTTGCTTCATTCTTTCCTTGCTTTGTTTGTGGGTTTTGTCCAACTCTTTGTTCAAAATGCCAAGAACCTGGACACCCTCCACTGGTAACAGCTTCACTGCCTTGAAGTCCATCAGGGACCAGGTGGCCACAGAAATAATCATGATATGGAGACTGCATATCATCTGGAGTTACTCCAGCAAGGCAGGCCGTTCCAATTCGGTGGTAAGGCTGCATATTCACTTTGAATTATAGTTGAGCATGTGAGATGTAACAAGGAGTGAGAAAATATTATGTGCTTTAGGTTTTGAAGTTCTATCAGTCCATTGAAGTATAAATGCACCATTATTATTGCTGGAGCAAAATGTGCCAATAATTAGTGATGATTGTGAAAGGTATTTATTTTATGTACCAAAACAGTTATTAAGAGCGTCTCAACAGATAAATAGGGAAGTAGATTGACGGTTAAGATAATGTGTTAACTAGATAACTTTAAGAAGAACAATAGCACCTCTAGTACCAGCTACTCAGGAGACTGAGGTGGGAGGTTTTCGTGAGCCCAGGAAGTCAAGGCTGCAGTGAGCCAAGGTTGCGCCACTGCACTCCAGCCTGGATGACAGAGAAAGTCCCTGTCTCGCAAAAAAAAAAAAAAAAGAAAAAAAAGAGCAATGTATCACCTATGATGCAACACAATATAAAGATTTAAATGAGACTGTTAAGTATGATGACAGACATTAGACTTTATGACATCTAATCCTTATAAAAATTATTTGGTGTACTTGCATTTGTAATATTAAGCTAAATAAACTTTAGGATGGCTATTTAATTCTTAGTTACACAATTCAGTTATATATTTGGACCATAAGTCATTCCAGTAAGAGCCCAGTTTGGGAATTATTTTGTCGTTGTTGTTGTTGTTTTTGCTTTTGTTGTTGTTTGAGACAGGGTCTTGCTCTGTCACCCAGGCTGCAGTGCAATGGCATGATCATGGCTCACTGCAGCTTTGACTTCCTGGGCTCAAGCGATCCTCCCATCTCAGCGTCCTGAGTAGCTGGGACTACAGGTGCACACCACCATGACTGGCTAATTTTAAAATTTTTTGTAGAGATGAGATCTCACTATGTTGCCCAGGCTGGTCTTGAACTCCTGGGCTCAAGCAATCCTCCCATCTCGGCCTTCCAAAATGTTGGGATTACAGTCATGAGCCACCATGCCCAGCCTGGGAATTCTTTATATCTCAAACTTTTACAAGGAAGAAAAGTTTCAAAATCATGTAAAAAAAATCCGTGATTATATCTGATAAGGAATTAATATCCGGAACATATACAGAACTCCTAAAACTTAAAAACAACAACAAAACAAACAACACAATACAAAAATGAACAAAGAACTTGAATAGATATGTCTCTAGAGAAGAATGGCTGGCCAGGCATGGTGGCTCATGCCTGTAGTCCTAACACTTTGAGAGGCCAAGGTGGGAGGATCACTTGCAGCCAGGAGTTCGAGACCAGCCTGAACAACATGGTGAAACCCCATCTCTATAAACAATTTGAAAATTTAAAAAATTAGCCCGGTGTGGTGGCACATACCTATACTTCCAGCTACTCAGGAGACTAGGCAGGAGGATCACTTGAGGCCAAGATTTTGAGGCTGCAGTGAGCTATGATGGCGCCATGCACTTCAGCACATCACTAATTAGAGAAATTCAGATCAAAACCACAATGAGATGCCACTTCATACCCACTAGAATGGCTATTATAAGAAAGAAAGAGAGGATATTGAAGAATTGGAATCCTTGTACTGATAGGAATGTAAAGTGGTGCTGCCACTACTGGAAACAGAATGGCATTTTCTCAAAAAATTCAAAATAGAGGCCAGGCGCGGTGGCTCACACCTGTAATCCCAGCACTCTGAGAGGCCGAGGTGTGTAGATCACGAGGTCAGGAGTTCAAGACCTGCCTGGCCAAGATGGTGAAACCCTAAAAATAAAATAATTATTTTTTATTAATTATTTAGTTAATTAATTAACTAAAAATACAAAAATTAGCTGGGCGCAGTGGCAGGCACCTATAATCCCAGCCACTCGGAAGGCTGAGGCAGGAGAATCGCTTAAACCTGGGAAACGGAGGTTGCAGTGAGCCAAGATCGCACCACTGCACTCCAGCCTGGGCAACAGAGTGAGACTCCATCTCAAAAATGATAATAATAAATAAAATAAAATAAAAAAAGAATTACCATATGATCCAGGCATTCCACTTTTGGGTGTACACTGGAAAGGACTGAAAGCAAAGCCACACACAGCTTTCTGTACACCCATGTTCATAGCAGCATTATTCACAATAGCCAAAAGGTAGGGGCAGCCCAAGTGCTGCTTCCATCAATGGATGAATGGATAACACATTGTGTTTATCCACTGATAAACTGCTGATATAGTTTTGGATCTGTGTCCCACTCAAATCTCCTGTCTAGTTATAACCCCCAGTGTTGGAGGCGGGACCTGGTGGGAGGTGATTGGATCATGAAGGCATAGTTCTCATAAATGGTTTAGCACCATCCCTTCTTGGTACTGTGTAATGAGTGAGTTCTCACAAGATCTGGTTGTTTAAAAAGTGTGTCGCACCTCCCCCCTCTCTCTCTTGCTCCTACTCCGGCCACATGATAAGTGCTGGCTTCCACTTTGTCTTCTGCAATGATTGTAAGTTTCCTGAGGCCTCCTGGAAGCCAAGCAGAAGGCCAGCATCATGTTTCCTGTACAGCCTGTGGAATCGAGAGCCAATGAAACCTCTTTTCTTTATAAATTACCCAGTCTCAGGTATTTCTTTTTTTATTCTTTTTTCCTTTTTTTGAGACAGGGTCTTGCTCTCTTGTCCAGGCTACAGAACAGTGGCATGACACAGCTCACTGCAGCCTCGACCTCTCAGGCTCAATCGATCCACCCACCTCAGCCACCTCAGTAGTTGGGACTACAGGTATGGGCCGCTTTGCCCAGCTAATTTTTTTTTTTTCTTTTTGAGACGGAGTGCGCTCTGTCGCCCAGGCTGGAGTGCAGTGGCGCAATCTGGGCTTGCTGCAATCTCCGCATCCCGGGTTCACGCCATTCTGCTGCCTCAGCCTTCCGAGTAACTGGGACTACAGGCGCCCACCACCACGCCCAGCTAATTTTTTGTATTTTTAGTAGAGACGGGGTTTCACCATGTTAGCCAGGATGGTCTCAATCCTCTGACCTCGTGACCCACCTGCCTTGGCCTCCCAAAGTGCTAGGACTACAGGCATGAGCCACTGCGCCCGGCCTATGCCCAGCTAATTTTTGTATTTTTTGTAGAGATGGGGTTTCACCATGTTGCACAGGCTGGTCTTGAGCTCCTGGACTTAAGTGATCCTCTCACCTTGGCCTCCCAAAGTGCTGTAATTACAGGCATGCACCATCATGACTGGCCCAGTATCAGGTATTTCTTTATAGCAATGCAAGAACAGACGAATACACACGCAGTGGAGTATTACTCAACATTACAAAGGAAGGAGATTCTGACCCATGCTCTCATATGGATGAAACTTGGAGACATTATACTAAGTCAAATAAGTCAATCACAAAAAGAAAAATACCGTATGATTCCACTTAAAGAGGTACCTAGGGTAGTCAAATGCATAGACATAGAAATTAGGATTATGGTTGGTTGCCGGGAGCTGGGGGAAGGCGGGGATGGGGAGTTGGTGGTGGTTGTACTAGGTGAACATAACTTAATTCCACTGAACTCAACACTTACAGTGGTTACAATGGTGAATTCTAGGTTATGTCTATTTTACCACAATTTTTAAAAATAATTTAAAATCCATGATAAATAGAGTGACCATATAGTTTATTGTCTAAACTGGGACACTTTGGGCAATGAAAGTGGATGCTTTTAATAACTACACCTCGATCCTAGGGGTTAAAGAGACTGTCCTAGGTAGCCTGGGGGTTCCCCAAAATAGTCACTTCTCCACTTACTTCAGTTGAAAGTGTCTTCTTCGCCTGCTAAATATTCAGTACAGTAGCTATGGAAGAAATGTCACCATGAACAGTGCCAAGATATAATTATTCCTGTTCTGGAATGTCAAACTTTAACATTTTGGCCACAATATTCTCTTTTGATCACATTGTCACAATAATTTTGGGATAAAGTGGATGTATCCAGAAGTCCATTCTATGTTGGGACACTTGGCATTGCTCCATGCTTGTGTGGGGGTGGCACCTTTACCTCCCTGCCTCAATCCTCCCCTTCCCTCCCACTGTCCTCTTCCACCTATCCTTTCAGGTAGGTCTTACACAAATGGCCCCTCCTCTGTCCTGTCTTTCCTGATCCACCCTGTGGCATTTCTCCACTTCCAAACTTCTCTGGTGCTTTTACTTGGCGTCAGGATGACATGCAATAAGACCTGGATTAATTAGTTAATGTTAATAACATCTGCTTGACTGCCAATCCTGAAAAATACCGTAATTAACATCATCAACCAGCCATAGGGAAACCACCTTGGACCTCCCCATGTAAACTACTTTGGGCAGTGCCTTGGGTTTTTCAAGAGTTTGTCAGGCACTTGAGGTTGAGGCCCGAAGAAAGAATATTATTTGATTCTTAGCCATGGTGGGAACCAACATTTATCTAAGTGTTTTACATAGACAGGAAGTGGTAATTCTCACCCTCCCTGATCTGGGCTCTGACTCACTGGGGTGCCTCAGCCTCTGGGCCTGGGCTCATTAGTGGTAGCCAGCTGACCTGAGCATCAGAGTGAGATGTGTGCCTGAAAAATTCCCCTGGTGGGGCTGGTCATGAAAAGTGCCTTTCTCCTCATTCATGTGGTTTTGTCAGGATGCCCGGATTCCGCAGGCCCGGGCCAGTTATTTTGAGCACACAAATCACTTTAAAAGACCCCTAAAGGTCACTGGTCCCAAGGATTATTTCACCCCCTCACCACAGTTAATGTCATCTCCCCCACGTCTGTTTTTCTGTATTCCCATAACACATTTTGAGTGTGGCTATGTGATGTAAAAAGCTGTTTTTATGCAAATGTTCAGGGTAACATCATGCATAGTGTCTTAGTTCATCTTCTGCTGCTATACCAAAATACCACAGACTGGGTAATTTACAAAGCATAGACGTTTATTTGGCTCATGGTTCTGGAGCTGGGAAGTCCAAGAGCGTGGTGCTGGCATCCAGTGAGGGCCATCCCATGGCAGAAGGCATCACATCGTGAGAGAGAACACATGTGAGAGGAAGGAAAGAGGGGCAGAATTCCCTGATTTTGTATCTAAGTCACTCCTGTGACAGCTAATCCAGTACCCCAATAATGGCCTGAATCCACTCATGAGAGCTGTGTTCCCATGACCTAATCACCACTTAAACGTGCCACTTCTCAACATTGTTGCACTGGCAATTAAGTTTCCAACACATGAACTTTGGGGGACACATTCAAACCACAGCACTTAGAATATAACAGGATTGCCCCCCTACAGCCGTGAATCCCTTGGGTCACCAAGTTAATGTAACAATAACAAAGTCTAATATTATTTACAAGAAATTGGAAGCTTTAAGTAGCCTCGTGAAGCCAAAGGGCAGCATTAGAGCATATCTTTTGACACCCGAAACTTGTGTCAAAAAGGGTATTAACAGTTGACCGCTTCACACCCACGAGGATGACTATAATTTTTTAAATGGAAAATAACCATTGGCAAGGATGTGGGAAAACTGGAACCCTCCTACTTTGCTTGTGAAAATGTAAAACGGTGCAGCTGATGTGGAAATCAATTTGTTGGTTCATCAAAAATTTAAACATGGGGCCAGGTGCAGTGGCTCACGCCTGTAATCCCAGCACTTTGGGAGGCCAAGGCGGGCAGACCACGAGGTCAGGAGTTCGAGACCAGCCTGGCCAACATTATGAAACCCCGACTCTACTAAAAATACAAAAATTAGCCTGGAGTAGTGGCACATGCCTGTAGTCCCAGCTACTCGGGAGGCTGAGGCAGAAGAATCGCTTGAACCCGGGAGGCAGAGGTTGCAGCGAGCTGAGATCATGCCACTGCACTCCAGCCTTGGTGACAGAGTGAGACTTCATCTCAAAAAAAAAAAAAAAAAAATTTAAACATGGAGTTTCCATATGACCCAGAAGTCCCATTTCTAGTATGTACCCAGAAGAATAGAAACACAGGTTAAAACAGTGACCAAAATGTAAAAACAGCCCAGCTGTCCATAAGCTGTAAATGGATAAACTAGACTGTAGTACTTTCATAAAACGGAATATTTCATCATAAAAAGAAGGCAGTACCAACGCATGCTGCAGCTTGGATGAACCTAAGTGAAAGAAGCCAGACGCAAAAGGACACATATTGTATGATTTCATACGTATGAAATATCCAGGATAGGCAAATCCATTCGAGATGGAAAGTAGGTTGGTGGTTGCCAGGGCCTAGGGGAAGGGGAAATGGGGCGTGGTTTTTTAATGTGTATGAGGTTTCCTTTGGGGGTGATAAAAATGTTACGGTTGAATGAGATGGTGAATGTACTGAAGCCACTGGATGTACACTTTAAAATGGTTAAAGTGGGCCGGGCGCGGTGGCTCTGCCTGAAATTCCAGCACTCTGGGAGGCCGAGGCAGGTGGGTCGTCTGAGGTCAGGAGTTCAAGACCAACCTGGCCAAAACGGCGAAACCCCACTTCTACCAACAATACAAAAATTAGCTGGGCATGGTGATGCATGCCTGTAATCCAAGCTACTCGGGAGGTTGAGGCAGGAGAATTGCTTGAACTCGGGAGGCCAAGGTTACAGTGAGCCGAGATTGCACCACTGCACTCCAGCCTGACAGAGCGAGACTCTGTCTCAAAAAAAAAAAAAAAGAAAGAAAAATAAATGGTTAAAGTGGCAAATTTTATGCTATATAAACTGTGCCTTAATTTTTGAAAAGTATACACTTTGAGTGAGGCAAGTGTTTGGCACAGAAACCACTTCTCTCCTGGCAACACTTCATAATCCTCCAGTGGCAAAGCCCCTCTCAGCAAACCCATCTCTCAAGTCACGCACATCCCAAGAGACACAAGAACACTAGAGGCCAGACAGGAGGGGACAGCCTGCATTGTGTCCTTCACCCTTATTTGGACCTTCGACCTATTGCCTTCTCACACTCTCAGAATCCAGAGGTCATGCCAGTTCAAAAGGAGCCGGTATCATGGAGACTGGGGCTCAGAAACCAATACCCCCAAATATGGCTCTGTGACAGGCTGAACTGAAGAAGAAGCCACAAGATTTCTCTGACCTCCCCCAACCCCCGCCTCTGTCTCAGTCTGTCTCTCTCAAAGCACAGAATGAGGTTGTTTTCTGAAGTTCCCTTATCTGCCTAAAGCCCAGACTCACTAAAGAAGAAAACAATTACTCCTGGTCCCTTCCTAAATTTTCATGAACTGAACTCATATCCAGGAAGAAAGACTGACATCTATCAACACAGCTAGGCAGACTTTTGTCACAAACCGTTGTATACTCTGCAGGCACAATAGACTTTGTCCCAGGCCATTGTATGTTCTTCAAGCCAATTGAATTTCTCTAAAAATCACTTAAACTAAAATCATCCACACTTCCCCATCTCCCTTTTCCCTAAGAAGAAGGGTATATAAGCATATGTACCCCGCTGGTTTATCAAATAATCACTCTGCTACAGTTCCCCATGCTTGACACGTTAAAATAAATTCATAGTGTTTTATCTAATTAACCTGCCTTTTGTGAGTTGATTTTTGTGCAAACTTTCTGAGAGCAAAGGGGAAGTTTTCATGGGTATTGCATGGTCTTCTGAAATAACTAGCATTAATATAGATTAGACAAAAACCAACTCTGAACAGGTTCCATGTGACAGCAGAATGTTCTGAAATGGGAAGGAATGAATGTGAGCGTGAGAGGTCTGTGTGAACGGATAATGAGGTTCGGGGTAAGATGCAAAGGAGGATATATATTATACTATCTTTCATATGGAAAGAAGAGAAAATGAATACGTGTATGTGTTATTTTTGTGAAAAGAAATACAGTATTAAACAGACACTAATGGAAGGCATTAACCATGGAGGTGGGAAGGAATGGGGTAGAAGAGATAGGAACGGCAGTGAGGCTTCTCTTGTATATCTTATATCATTGTCACTTTTTATTTTTTTATTTTTTCAGAGACGGGGTCTCACTCTCTCACCAAGGTTGGAGTGCAGTGACTCACTGGAGCCTCAGCCTCCTGGGCTGAAACAATCCTCCTGCTTCAGCCTCCCAGTGGCACACGCCACCGTACCCAGCTATTTATTTATTTATTTATTTATTTATTTTTGTAGAAATGAGGTCTTCCTACGTTGCCCAGGCTGGTCTCAAACTCCTGGGCTCAAGCAATTCTCCCACCTCGGCCTCCCAAAGTGCTGGGATTACAGGTGTGAGCCACTATTCTCAACCCATTTTTACTTTTTAACCACATAAATGTTTCACGTATTTTAAAAATAAAATTAAATGTTAAAAAGGTGGGATAAAGAATACCCTACAATAGAATGCAAAAGAAGGAAATCAAACTGATAACGCCTCAAACTGATACCACAACCACACAGAGCAAACACTCTGATTGTGGAGAAGGATCTGTCCTAAGAACAGAAGAACGACAGAAAAACTTCTATTTAGTATGTTTACTGTTAGCAGTAATATTGGTCTTGTAATTCTGAAACTCTTTTGTGCATGTATAGTGGAAAGCAAATAAGCAAATATATATTTTACTGACGGGGAAAAAAGATACTAGTAGTCAGTAAAGAAGTGAAAGAAAAACTGTTATGTTAAATTTGAGTAGGAAATATCAGTTCGAACTTGTAATTTTTTTTTAAATGAGTTTTCTAATCCTGTCCACTGAATGACAGCCGAGTAGCAATGATCACGTATATCACCAGGTTCTTTCTTTCTCTATACCATTCACCACTAAAGGCACCAGGGCTCGTTAGAGAAATGGTAGATTCTAGGTCAGGGGTGAAAATGTACAACGTGAGCATGGAATCTCTTGTCACACCAGAAAGCAAAACAGTTTTGGAAGATAAATGTGATCATGTCAAAAGGATTCAGGAGCTGACCTGAGGGCTCCCACTGCTCAAATGTGGGATGATTTGAACATCAAAATGAATAACTGTAGTTTCAATTATAGCATTTTTAAAACTCCACGAACCCACAGTGATTAATGTTTTTAATATAGTGGGATTTGGAAATTCTTACAGAAAAAAAGGCCAGCTAGTAAATGTAGCAGGAATAAAAGAATGAAAAACTACCATTTTGCAACCTCCAATGTAATGCTTCCTTCGGGTAAGCATCACCAAGAGTTGCCAAAACTGTTTGGTGACTTGGATATTCAGTTAATCCTGTGACCATGTGAAGATTCTACAAATTACTTACAAAAGGGGAAGCAGAGTGAGGATTAGTGATCAAACTCAGAATGACCAAGAGTGGCTGACATTATGCACTCCAGATGTGATGCCTGACATTATTTACTCCAGATGTGATACCTGACATTATTTACTCCAGATGTGATACTGACATTATGTACTCCAGATGTGATACCTGACATTATGTACTCCAGATGTGATACCTGACATTACTTACTGCAGAAGTGATACTGACATTATTTACTCCAGATGTGATGCCTGACATTATTTACTCCAGATGTGATGCCTGACATTATTTACTCCAGATGTGATGCCTGACATTATTTATTCCAGTTGCGATACTGACATTATTTACTCCCGATGTGATACCTGACGTTATTTACTCCAGATGTGATACTGATGTTTTTTACTGCAGATGTGATACGTGACATTATTTACTCCAGATGTGATACTGACGTTATTTACCCCAGATGTGATGCCTGACATTATTTACTCCAGATGTGATAACTGACATTATTTACTGCAGATGTGATACCTGACATTATTTACTCCAGATGTGATACCTGACATTATTTACTCCAGATGTGATACTGACATCATTTACTACAGATGTGATACCTGACATTATTTACTCCAGATGTGATACTGACATTATTTACTCCAGATGTGATACTGACATTATTTACTCCAGATGTGATACCTGACATTATTTACTCCAGATGTGATATTGACATTATTTACTCCAGATGTGATACCTGACATTATTTACTCCAGATGTGATACTGACATTATTTACTCCAGATGTGATAACTGACATTATTTACTCCAGATGTGATAACTGACATTATTTACTCCAGATGTGATAACTGACATTATTTACTCCAGATGTGATAACTGACATTATTTACTCCAGATGTGATATTGACATTATTTACTCCAGATGTGATACTGACATTATTTACTCTAGATGTGATGCCTGACATTATTTACTCCAGATGTGATACTGACATTATTTACTCCAGATGTGATACTGACATTACTTACTCCAGATGTGATAACTGACATATTTACTCCAGATGTGATACTGACATTATTTACTCCAGATGTGATACTGACATTATTTACTCCAGATGTGATAATTGACATATTTACTCCAGATGTGATACTGACATTATTTACTCCAGATGTGATACTGACATTATTTACTCCAGATGTGATACTGACATTATTTACTCCAGTTGTGATGCCTGACATTATTTACTCCAGATGTGATACTTGACTGAGAAGTCTACAGTGGCATCTATGCAGCACAGAACTCTGGCCAAAGATATTCAACCTGCATCTAATCTTGTTTAAGCAACCAGATTAACCCACATATGGGACACTCTACAAGACAACTGTCTTGGACTCTTTATCAAAAACTAATTCACATAAACAAAGAACAATGACAACAATAAAAAGGTGAAAGACTGTTTCAGATGAAAAGAGACTGAAGAGCCATAACAACCAAATATCATACATGATCTTGATTGGATCCTGGATAGGAAAAAAAAATCCAGCGTTAAAAGCTCTTCCGGGGACAATTGTAGAGATTTGAATACAGATAGTACACTGGGTGCTATTATGGTTGTGATCATGGTATTGTGGTTTTGTGGGAGAATATCCTTATTAGGAGATGCTGAGATATCTAGAAGTGAAGTGTCAAGATGTCAGCAACTTGCTTTCAAATTGCTCAGCAAAATAAAAGTATGTGGAAATATACAAAGACAGAGAGAGACCAAGAGAGACAAAGCAATTGTGGCAAAATGTTAACAGTTGGAGAATCCATGGTAAGTTCATTGTACTCTTCTTTGAACTTTTCAGAATGTTTGAAAATTTCAAAATAAAATGTGAGGGGGAGGGGAGGGAATTGCAGGGTGGATAGAGAAGGTTGGGATAGAGCTAGCTGCCAGACCCAAAGCATCTGCCACCAACACAGGGAGTTTAAAATGGCCCTCTAAATTACAATAGACTCATCTTCGTTTTGAAATCTTCCTAGGACGGGTGCAGAGGCTCATGTCTGTAATCCCAGCTACTCAGGAGTCTGAGGCACAAGAATCACTTGAACCTGGGAGGCGGAGGTTGGAGTGAGCCTCGATCATACCACTGCACTCCAGCTGGGGTGACAGAGCAAGACTCTGTCTCAAAAAAAAAAAAAAAGAAGAAGAAAAGAAAAACAGAAATCTTCCTAAAAGGGAGAGAAAGCTATACTACACTTTCCTCGAACCTCAAAGCCCCCACTGCTTGTAGAAACTTTGAACCCAGTACCCACTGGAAAATAATGAATGGGAAACACACCTGGTAAACAGTCCAGGTAGAGAGGAAGAGCCTCCCGATGCCCCCAGCCCTGGGTAGGAATCACCAAACCCTACCCCCCAGTTACCAGGCCTGTGAAGCCTCTGGCTTGTCCCAGCTTTGCACTCTTATGGGGAGGGGTGGGGAGAGCCCATCTACCACGCCCGTGTGTCTCCTGTCTTATCATCTAGGACATTCTTACATGGACCTCAGGCACTACTGGGGAAAGCTTTATTCCTTTTCAACACCATCCTCACTCTAAACTGCATTCCTTCATTCATTTTCTTATTTATTCAATTATTTGGCAAGTATTTATTGAACACCAGTGATGCACGAGGCACTGTTTTAGGAACCAGGGACACGACAAGGAATAAGCAGCCGTGGCATCTGTCTTCTGCGGAGCTCACAGGCAAACTGCAACTGTGACAAGTACCACAAAGGGGAGGAACAAGGTGCCCATCAAAGCTGGTGGCATTTGTGTGACAAGCAGGAAATACAATCAACAGGCTTTGGGGACGGGCTGGGTTTGGCGGACGATGAGAAGGAGTGTCAAGAGACACTCCCAGGGTTCTGACTAGTATAACTGGACAGGCAGTGGTGGTCTTCACCAGGACATCCTGGAAGAGGCCTGCAGTGGAGAAAGAGGCGACTCACACCCATGCAGGCCACAGGAGCACAGGTCAGGCATGGAAAGGAGAGGCCTGGGATGTGGTGTGGGTGGGTGGATTGTCTGTGGATTGGTGGTTATGGAAGTTATGTGTAGCAGGGGCCTGTTTTGCGCCTCCACCAGAAACTTCTGCCACTCCCAGGAGGACCACACAGAAGGTCTTCAGTCTCATGCAATTTCCTTTGATTTTGCTCATCTTTGTGCTCAGGAGCAGATCTGGGCCGCATCCTATCCCCCAGGTGACAAGGCTCATCTGGCCTGCTAGCCAGGAGGGTGCCTTTCCTTTGCCTCCAAAAGCAAAGTGGTGGGGGTGGGGGAGGGAACAGCTTGGCAACACAGATACACGTGCACACACACACGCACTCATATGCCTGATCTTTTTCTTTTAGGATTTGCTACCCTAGAGGTGTCTGATTAGCTTTATAAAGGTTAGAGATCATTTTATTTTGCCCAAATTTAGTCAAGGGAAAGCCCAGTGCAATTTGCCCTCAGTTACCCCCTGGTTCCACATCCAAAATTTCAATCAACCATGGATCAAAAATATTTGAAAAAAGAAACGCAATTTAAAAATAACAACAGGCCAGACACAGTGGCTCACACCTGCCATCCCAGCACTGTGGTGGGAGGATCACTTGAGGCCAGGAGTTTGAGACCAGCCTGGACAACACATAATGAGATCACAGCTCTACAAAAACCAAAAAAACAAAAATTAGCCAGGTGTGGCGGCACGAACCTGTAGTCCCAGCTACTCGGCAGGCTGAGGTGGCAGGATAGCTTAAGTCCAGGAGTTTGAGGCTGCAGTGAGCCATAATCATGTCACTACACTCCAGCCTGGGCAACAGACTGAGACCTCATCTCCAAATTTTTTTTTATAATAGCAACAATAGGCCAGGCACGATGGCTCACATCTGTAATCCCAGCTCTTTGGGAGGCTGAGGTGGGAGGATCATGAGGTCAAGAGATCGAGACCATCCTGGCCAACATGGTGAAACCCCATCTCTACTAAAAATACAAAAATTAGCTGGGCGTGGTGGCATGCACCTGTAGTCCCAGCTACTCGGGAGTCTGAGGCAGGAGAATCGCTTGAACCTGGAAGGCGGAGGGTACAGTGAGCCAAGATCATGCCACTGCACTCCAGCCTGGCAACAGAGCGAGACTCTGTCTCAAAATAATAATAATAGATAACACAAATTTTAAAGCTAATACAGTACAATAACTATTTACACAGCACTTACATTGCATTAGGTATTACAAATAATCTAGAGATGATTTAAAGTATACAGGAGAATGTGCATAGGTTATTTACAAATACTATGCCATTTTGTATCAGAGACTTGGACATCCTTGAATTTTGGTAACTGCAGGAGTCCTGGAACCAAACCCTTTAGGATACTGAGGGACAGCTATACTTGCCCTGGAAAATGGAACCCTTCCCCCAACTCCCATCCCCCACAGTCTCCTAAAAACAAGACATTTTTGGTACAAGTATATTTTATGTGGAACGTATCAACAGGATGGAGTCCCACTTCCAAATGGACACAGGGCAATACAGAGCACAACAGGGCATGTGTGGAAGAAGTGTCCTGCGGGTGCAAACCCTTGGGAATTAAAAATGGGATTGGGAGGTGTATTTGTTCCTGGGGGCTCCTGCAGCAGATGACCTCAAACAGCAGAAACTTACTCTCTTACAGCTCTGATGGGCCAAGTGTCCAAGATCAAGGTGTCAGCAGGGCCACACTCCCTCTGGAGGCTCTAAGAAGAGTCTGCTCCTGCCTCTTCCAGGCCATCCTGGCTTGTGGCTGCAACTCTCAAGTCGCTGCCTCTGCCTTCACGTGGCCTTCTCCTCTTCCATCTCTGTGTCTCTCCTCTGCGCGTCTCATATAAGGACATTCATCCTGGGATTTACAATCCATCCAAGATAATGATCCCAAGAATCATTTCATCTCAAGATCTTTAACTTGAACCGGGCACAGTGGCTCATGCCTGTAATCTCAGCATTTTGAGAGGCCGAGGCAGGTGGGTCACTTGAGCCCAGGAGTTCAAGACCAGCGTGGGCAACTTAGGGAGACCTCGTCTCTACAAAAAATACACACAAAAAATTAACCAGGAGTGGTGGTGTGCAACCCTAGTCCCAGCTACTCGGGAGGCTGAGGCCAGAGGATCGCTTGAGCCTGGGAGGTTGAGGCTGCAGTGAGCCATGATTGTGCCACTGCCTTCCAGCCTGGATGACACAGTGAGACCCTATCTCTCACACACACACACACACACACACACAGACACACACACACACGATCCTTAAGACCAGCCTGGGCCACATAGGGAGCTTCACACACAGCAGGTGCTCATTCAATGTTGTAAATTACATTTGTAAAGACGCTTTTTCCAAATAAGGTCACTTACATTTGTAAAGACGCTTTTTCCAAATAAGGTCACTTACATTTGCAAAGACCCTTTTTCCAAATAAGGTCACACTTCTGGGTCCCAGGAATTATAATGTAGATGTATCTTTTGGGGGGCCACCATTAGACGCACTACAGTATGAGACTTTCACAGACCATGGGGGACAGGAGGCAGCGGTTAAGCTTTGTTTCTTTCTGACTTGGCAATGGCACCCTGTGGTGACGGCCACTCATACTGGAACTGTGCTGAGAAACCCATCCCTCCCTCCAGCTCTCACTGCCGAAGAAAATAGGCATTCTGAGAAATGCTAGTGGGCCCCAACCCCTTGCTAGCCACGCAAGCGACCCCCTCTTCAGGGCCTATTTCCAAGCCCCCTGCTTTGAGGCCCATGCCGGTCATCCCAGATCCCAGCTGCCTCACTCTCCATTGAGTCCTATGACCTTGAGCCTTGATTTCACTTGTTCAAACCCCTCATAAGCATTTGCTGGCTGTCCAATGTACTTTGGACCCCAGGCTTATGAGAAAACTCATTTGGCAATTAATCCTACTCTCACCTTGGACCGGTTCTGCAAAGTCCCAGATTCTTGTGGGGAGAGTGGGCGTTTCAAAAGCGTAGAGAAGCTAACAAGCCTCTCGTCAAAACCACCCTCAAAGATCACCTATAAACCACCAGAAGCCAGGACCTTGAAGCTCAAAAGCAAAAATCCGCTTGTTACCTAGCCTTGCAGGGAGAGGATCTCTGGCCCTGGGGCAGGTCTACTTTGGAGATGAAGGGAGGGAGGGAGGAGGGAAATGGATTTGTTACAGAGATTTCGATCTTTTCTTCCTTCACCTCCGGATTTTATAAGTGGCTTTCCTGGACTCAGCCACAGTCATGTGTGTGGCAATCTACTGTATGTTATTCTCTTGGATGAGCTGCCTTGGGCAGAAAGAAGCTGCCCTATCTCCCTGTGAGTGGGTCACAGGGTAGCCTGTGCAAGGCTGGGCAGGGCAGGTGCTGGATAAAGTCACTGGGGGAGAGGGGAGGAAGGGGGCGGGAGGTCCACACCTGTGGGTCTCACGACTCAGGTGACCCCTTAAGGGACTGCTGTCACCAAGAGGAATACTGGGGTGAGCTTTCCCACCTCACCACCCAGATCCGTTGTCCCCTCTAGGCCACGCGTGTGTCCAAAGCCATGACAGGGACAGACAAAGGCCCACACCATGTGGGCCCACACTCGGTTCCGGGGCTGAGTCCTGTACCCAGCGCCTGACACAGCTCCACGCCCAGCTGGTGCTCATTCAATGCTGAATGCCTCAGAGAATCTTCAGGCCTGCCATCCTCAGCCAGGGCCTTGAGAGTCCCCTTATTAGTCAGGTTTCCCCAGAGAAACAGAACCAATGGGATGTGGACAGGGAGAGAGAGAGAGGGAGAGACAGAGGAAGAGAGAGAGGTTGATTTTAAGGAACCGGCTCACTGATCGTGGAGGCCGGTAAGCCCACATCTGCAGGGTAGGCCTGGGCGCTGGAGAACCAGGAAGAGCTGATGCTGCAGTTCTAGTCCCAAAGCCTTCTGCTGACAAATCCCCCCTCTCAGGAATGTTTTTCTTTTCCAAGGTGAGGAAGATGTGGGAGGTGAAGGGTGAGGGTCAATCTTTGTCTTCAGGTCTTCAACAGGGGGAGCAGGACCCGCCCGCCTGGTGAGGTAATTTGCTTTACTCAGCATTCATCCACTGATTCAGATGTTACTCTTATCAAAAAATACTTTCCCAGATACATCTAGAATAACGGCTGATCAAATATCTGGGTACCGTGGTCCAGCCAAATTGATGCATAAAATTATCCTCCCACTTCCCCACCCCTGGCCCCTCCAAGGCCCTCCGGGGTTCCATCTCCTCCTCTTTGCCCTCCGGCTTCCAGGCTGTGCGACCCTGAGGCTCTTCCCTGCCCTGTTCTACCCAAAGGGGCCTCAGGGGCTTGAATTCCTCCTTCTTGGACCTTTTTCTCTTTCCAGTCAGTGGATCCCATCACTTTGAGGGCTCCTGGAATGACATTTTCCCCAAGAAGCCTCTCCTGTATAAAACTGGGGGTTGTTGGCTGTGCCCAGAGGATGGGGGTGGCTTCCCTGCCCTCTCCACCCCTCACACCCCTGCCCCCTTCCCCCTGCATCACTGCCGGGCTGGACTGGGGGTGGGGGTTGGGGGAATATAAGCCCTGGATTGGGCGCCCTTATCTTGCTTTAATTTCCTCTAGAGCTCAGCGCCATGTGAGGTTATAGTAGTGGCCGACCTTGTTTACTCTTTCCTACCGGAGTATAAGCTCCAGGGGACAGGGACTTCATCCCCAGAGCCTAGCCCAGGACCTGCACACGGAGGCACTCAGGGTGTTTGTTGATTGAATGAAAAACGTTCACTGAACACCTCTGTTGTGCCGCACACACTGTGCCAGGGCGTGGACGAAAGCTCAGCTGCCCAGGCCATTGACTATTTCTGAGCATTTCCACTCTCACGTTGTACACCCCTCATTTCTCTCTTCCTAGAGGGGCTCCCTACCTGAGCGCGGGAATCATCTTCCTTCCTCTCTCCTGGAGTCTGCCTGACTTGGTGTCCCAAGACAGGGACTGGGTCCCCTTTGAGCCCCTGGAGGAATGTGAACTGAGCCGATGAGGAGATGCCTCCTGTCTACTTGGAGGAAAGGGACCGGGACACACAGAGGCGCAGGGGGCTGAACCCTCGGTTCCAGCCCCGAGAACTCATCCGGAGTCACGCGGTTCCGGGACTTTGCAGAGGAAAGAGGCGCGGGATGTGCTTTGGGAATAGAATTCCACCTTTGCACCCGGCTCAGCACCTGTCCTGCCCCCCGGAGATTCCTTGAGTCCACCTGGATCCGAGAGGAGAAGCTGTTGATCATTTCCTGTCCGCTGAGGCTGTGATCCCCGGCCGACCGGACCGGTAGCCCGGCAGCGCCCCCTGGTGTCCGGTGACGCTCAGCCAGCGCCGGGAATCGCCGCCCAGGCCAAGGACCAGAATCAGGAGGAGGATCAGGGCCAGGGCCAGGGCCAGCGCGGGAGGCAGATTTATCCCGGTGCACACCTCTAACTTATCCCTCCTACACAAGGCAGGACTCCGGCTTCTTTCCCTTTTCTGTGTATTTCAAAAGGAATGCACATTGAGCATAAAAAATATACGTAAACAAAAAGAAGCCCCCAGTCAAAGCTGTGATACTGTGTCCTGGCAGGACCAGCCAGGCCTGGGTCTCAATCCCAGACCTGCCATCTACCAGCTGACTGAATCTGAACAAGACGCTTAACTCTCCGAGCCACAGTTTCTGCATCTGCAGCCTGGGAATGGTGTGCTCTCCATTGCTGGGTTGTTTATAGATGACCTATGTACCCAGCACCTAGGAGAGCCCTGACTGATGGGGGCAATTCTTATTAGACACAGAGGAGAATCTGTTAAATGTCCTTCAGTTTCTGCTCAGGTGTTCCCAGGGTGTGAGAGATGTTCCCAAAGATATGACTGCCTGCCTGATCGCCCAAGCAGAGACTGTATTTCCCAGACTTTCTGGCAGCCAGAGTTGGTCACAGGGCTAATTCTGGTCCATGGAATGTGGCTGGAAATGATGTGTCCAACTTCCGAGTCACGCCCTGCAAAGGAGGTTGTTTCCCCTCCATTCTGCTTTTCCATCCTCCTGCTGGCTTGGAAGTGGACGGTCCTGGATCAGCTGCCCTGGAGAAAGGAAAGGAAGCCACATGTTGAGGATGGCAGAGCCTTCCTGACACCCCAGAACCACTGACATCTGCAGAAATAAATATTCCTAACCCAACGTATCTCTGGATCTCTTTGTTACACCAACTTAGATATAATCGTGGCGTTTCAAGTGTATGCCCAGGAGTCTTGGTATTCATTCTGAACACCAGCTGACAGAGCTTCTGCCTTTAGTGCCACTTCTTACCTTTAGTGTCTCCCCCCACCCCACCATACACAAAAAAAAGCCCCTGCAAGGGCTGGACCCAGGGAACCCTAGGGATGGCTTAACTCCAGCCTGGTCATCCCCTCCCTGATGTCACACTGAGGCTGGCAGCCCTGCCATCTGGATCATCCCCTCCCTGAGGTCGCACTGAGACTGGTAGCCCCGCCACCTCTCTCTGCTCCTCTCCCCGTTCTGTGGCTTCCGTGTGCCAGGGGCTGATTAAAGGTAGTCCAACGTGTCAGACAGTTAGTACAAGGGTTCTTCAATGACTGTCCAACTGCAGGTTGAACTGACAATGAACAAGACAGCACACTGGGGCTCCTTTACCCCAGTCAGGAGGGACAGAGTAGCTCAAATCCATGTTTTGGGAGTCTGGAACCTCTATTCCTTCCTGGTACTCCCCAGTTTAGGATATTTTGATAAAAGCTGGTTTAGAGAAGGCAAAAAGCAAGCCCCAGCCCCAGGTAGGGCCTCCTACCTCCCTTAGTAATCTCAATCTTGAGACTCCCACACTAGGGTAAACCTGTGGAAAGGCCAATTCCTGTATGGTGAAGTTGTCAGGTCTAATTTATCTTGGATGAAAGTCTAGCATCCATCTTTCTTTTTGTTTTGTTTTTTTTTTTTTTTTTAGACCAAGTCTGCCCAGGCTGGAGTGGCAGGCATCTGTAGTCCCAGCTACTTGGGAGGCTGAGGCAGGAGGATCACTTGAACCTGGGGGGTGGAGCTCACAGTGTGCCAAGATCTGCACTCCAGCAGACTTGTTTAGTTTAGTCTTGTTTTTGAGACTTAGGCTCACTCTGTCGCCCAGGCTGTAGTGCCGTGGCGTGATCTTGGCTCACTGCAACCTCTGCCTCCCCAGTTCAAGCGATTGTCCTGCCTCCGCCTCGGGAATAGCTAGGACTACAGGCACACCACAAGGCTCGAGTAATTTTTGTATTTTTAGTAGAGATGGGGGTCTCACTATATTGCTTAGACTGGTCTTGAACTCCTGGCCTCAAGCAATCCTCCCACCTCTGCCTCCCAAATTGCTGGGCTTATAGGCGTGAGCCACCGCGCCCGAGGATCCTGGAGTTTTTAGCGGGATTCTAGCTCAGAGTTTTCTGTTTGACACCCTGCTTTTCAGAGTTTTTTATGTTTATATTTTTAAAAATAATTTAGCATAACTTGGTAAAGCTCATTTTAAGAAAAATAACAAAGGGAACAACTTTCCCCACCGTTGGATTTCCAGTCTCTGTGACCGTCCTTGTTCCCTCCGTACTGCCTCATCATGCCACTCTGCTCACCCCGCGTGCCGGGCAGCAAACGAGTTCTATGCTTTTTGTCTTGTTTTCCTGAGGACCTTTCCTGGCGTTTTGACAGGCCGCTGGTACCCACAGAAGCCTGGAACTGAGGGGGCCCAAAATCATCTCGGGCAACACCACCCGTTTATATCGTAATAGCGCAAGACTCCGGCGTCCGAATCACCCAGAGAGCCGACTGGCCGAGCCGGGGCCCAGCCACCCAGGCCGCCACTCTTCGCTGATTCTCAAGAGTTGCGGGTGCAATGAGAGCTGGTCCACTGCTTTTTAAATGCCCCAGGTGCATAAAAATTCGCCTTACTTAGAGCCTTGGGGACGAAGATTTATCCATGGTATAAAAGGATGCACCTTTTGAAACTACAAAAGTAGAAAATGGAGAAACTGAACACAGTCGGCGTTATACCAGCGTCCAGCAGCAACTTCCTATATATTAGATTTCCAAGGAATAGCGGGGCGGAGGTGCTTGGCCACGACAGGAAAAGGTAGGGCTCAGGGGTATTGTGACATGCTCCGGAGAAGGGCAGCTTTTCCCTCCCAACGGAAGCCCGAGCCCAGAGGGGCGAGGGTGTCGGGCCGGACATGGAGCAGCGGCCTGGGGCCCAGCCCTGCAGGGCACCCCAGGAGAGGAAGGCGGAGGCGCAGCCACAGGCCCCGGCCCAGTCTGTCGAGGGCCACGGCCAGGTGCTGCTGATCAGCGAGCTCTGGAAGCAGGATGAGGACGGTCTGAGCCTGCAGAGCTTTCCAGGAGACGCCGCAGCTGATCAGCTCCCCGGGCCCTCGTCCGCCCGAGCCATGAGCGGCCACACCAGCGCCAGCAACTGCACCGCACGGTGGCCCAAGCGCTCGGGCGACAGCTCCATGAACTGCGACGACTGCCCGGCCACGAAGTCCAAGCGCTTCACCAAGAAGTCGCGGCGCTCCGAGCCCAAGGCCGAGGACCCGCGCGAGGCGCCTGGGGCTCCTCCTGGGACCCCCACCTCCGCAGCAGAGGACACAGCGTCTGCACGCGGGGCGCCGCAGCACCCGCCTGAGCCGGGCGCGCAGCTGCTCCTGGTGTTGTGCCGCGCGGCTGCGCTCCTCACGCAGCTGCCGCGGCTGCAGCTGCTCCTGCAACAGCAGCACGCCCGGGACCGACGTCCGCCCGCCGCGCTCGTGGGGATCGTGGTGCAGCCGCGGCAGGAGGAGGAGGCCGAGGCGCGCCGCCGCATGGAGGCCCTGCTCAGCAGAGTCCTCGCGCCGCACAGCCCAGCCGTGGAGGTGCACAAGGCCGTGTTCTGCCCCGGCCGCCCCGAGGGCACCCTGGACGTCCAGCGCGCCGCCAGCCAAGTGCACAGGGTCTCCCTGGTGGATCGGGAGACGCAGACCGATGGTGAGGGGTCGGCGCGGGGAGGGGGGAGCCCCGGGGCGGAGAACGCTCAAACACGCAGCCCTGGACCCCGACCCTGCCGCCCCGCGGGGTAGAGGACAAAGCCCCGGAGTCACGGCCTCTCTCCTGGCGCCTCCAGGAGTTTTGGGTACTGTTTTGGGTGGGAAGGAACTAGAGTTCCTCCCGGTGAGCTCACTGGGGCAATCTCAGCGTCAGAAGTGTTCGAATTAATTTGGAGGGCTACGACCCCCACTCACTGGCCCCACATGCAACTTGGGGCATCGGTTCCCATGACTTGGGGTCATGCTTTTGTAAGGTATTGATTTGGGACTTTGTAGAAACGGGGCCCCACTCCCTCCTCTCCACATCCTCCTCTCCCTTGCTTGCTTCTGTAGTCTTCTCCAGGGAAGAATAATAACACTAAAAGCACGCCTTTTGTGAGTCAGGCGCTGTTCTAAGGGCTTTTCACCTGGATCCTCATGGCAACCCTCTCAGGTGGAACTCCACTAGACTAGTTGGCCGACTTCAGGATTCTCCTTCGCAACCCTTGAGACCCTTCCTGTTATGGAGACCAGGCCTGTGGCCCACGGGATTAATTTGTCAGTCTAAGGTCCCCGGGCAGTGAGATCTTGAGGGAGCGCCAAGTCCCGCAACCTACCTGCCAGCTCCACCCTGCCAGGGGCAGCAGGAGGGACTGAGGAAGTGCTCTGCGTGGCAGAGTCCAAAGGTCAGGTACCCAAGGTCTGCCACTCTCCAGCTGGTGACCAGAGCAGGCATCCTCTCTGTGGACCAGTGTCCCTCCTGTGTGACGTGAAGGTGAAGGGCTGGTTGATGTCCAGGGTGCCATCCAGCTCAGAGAAGTCAGCTTCAGAACAAATGATGACACACTTATTCTAGGTGCCCAGGAAACCAGAACCATCAGAGACCTTCTGGGAGGAAATTTTCACCCCATCAAGACCTTATTCTGACTCTCTAATTTCCAATTCCCTTCCCCTACCTAGTCTACTGCATTTTCACATGACTGGCATCCCTGGTTAGGAAACTCCCTTGCCCATGGACTAGTCCAGCTGTGATCCTCAGCCAAGGCCAGAGAAGTCCCAGTCCATTTTTGAAAGCACCCCCTTGGTGATGAAGCCTTGGAGGTACCTGATCCCCCATGCCCACCTGCCCCCATCACAGCTTCCTGCTGTCGCAGCTTCCTGCTTTCTCTGTCTTCCTACCTTCACCTTTATTCAGTTCCAGCAGCTTGCATTGCATTGAGCCCCTACTCTGGACTGTGGCCTTCTGAGGTTTCTACCATCTAGGGTTGGGGAATGAGAGGGAAGACAGAGACAGAAATAATTCTAATGCCATTCAGAATATGACCAGTCTCATACAAAGAGGTGCCCTGGAGCTCAGCAGCAAGGGAAGGATGGCTTCCAGTTGGAGATCTCAAGAAAGGCTTTTTTTTTTTTTTTTTTTTTTAGATGGAGTCTCGCTCTGTGGCCCAGGCTTGGAGTGCAGTGGCGCAATCTCCGCTCACTGCAACCTCCACTTCCCGGGTTTCAAGCAATTCTCCTGCCTTAGCCTCCTGAGTAGCTGGGACCACAGGCGTGTGCCACCATGCCCAGCTGATTTTTTTATATTTTTAGTAGAGACAGGATTTTGCCATGTTGGCCAGGCTGGTCTCAAACTCCTGACCTCAGGTGATCCGCCCGCCTCAGCCTCTCAAAGTGCTGGGATTACAGGCATGAGCCACTGTGCCCAGCTTAGAAAGGCTTTATGAAGAGATTTATCCACTTGAGATAGGGCTTGACCAGAAAATGCTTTGGTAGAGGTGCAGAGAGGGGTGATAGAGGAGAAGGGCTTCTGAAAATGCAGGAATGTTCAGCCTGAGACCTCTGATGTTCACGGTTAGCTAGAGCTGGACACAGGTAGTAGTGGTGGCTGATAAGCACTGGGCAGTGGGCTGTGACTGTATTATGGAAGAGCCAGGCTTCCTGTATAGGAACAGGTGCTCAAGCAGAAGGCAGTGGGGCCAGGCGCAGTGGCTCATGCCTGTAATCCCAACACTTAGGGAGGCCAAGGCAGGCAGATCACTTGAGGTCAGGAGTTCGAGACCAGCCTGGCCAACAGAGTGAAACCCTGTCTCTACTAAAACTATAAAAATTAGCCAGGCATGGCGGCGCATGTCTGTAATCTACTCAGGAGCCTGGAGCATGCCTGTAAGCTACTCGGGAGGCTGAGGCAGGAGAATCAGTTGAACCCGGGAGGTGGAGGTTGCAGTGAGCCAAAATTGGGCCACTGCACTCCTGGAGACAGAGTGAGACTCTGAAAACAAAAACAAAAAGAAGAAGAAGAAGAAGAAGGCAGGGGCTGCAGGGAAGACGTTCTAGCAATGAGCTATTGAGGGACCATTCTTCCTCATTCTTCTGGGACAACGTCTTCCCACAGGTGCCCTCTCTCTGCTTCTTGGGACCACTCTTACTAAAGAATTCACGCATATTTTTGCTGCTGCCACAGAGAAATTCCCCACTCCTCCCTAGACCTGCCCTCTGTGCTTCCTCCATCTTTCTACGGGAAGACAGAGACTCATTCTCTGTGCCCTGTTTGGCTCCTTCTGGTAAAATGGAATATTTCTTTCATTGCTACCAGGAAGTTCTACCTATATGTGTCTGCTCCTATCTGATTCATTTACACCAACATGGCACAACCAGGGGCAGTGTGGACACACACACTCCTACCCCATCTCTAGGGGACATTTAGCAATATCTGGAGACATTTTGGGTTGTCCTGGGGTAGGGGGGAGTAAAGACTGGGTAAAGACCAGGGATCTGGTAAACTTCCTACAATACACAGGATGACCCACCACAACAAAGAATTACTCAGCCCAAAAATGTCAACAGGGCTGAGGTTGAAAAACACTGATTTAAACCAGGTTGAGGCCCTCAGCCGAAGCCCATTGGTACCTGAAAATCCAACTTTGCAGAGATGAATGCCTTAGGAGTTCCTGAGCTGTCTGCTAGATCTCAACAGGGTTCCTGGCCTCGGTTTCCAGTCTCTCTGATTCTAAATGGAGTCCCCTCAAGGGTTCCATTGCTCTTGGCTTCAGGAAATTACCACCTTCATGTAGATTCACCTGCTCCCAGAGCCTCCTTAGGCCAAGGTCAACCAAACACAACCCAATACTCTTGAGCTGAGCTTGCCTTCACTTCTGATCCTTCCTGCCTTTGTTTTCTTCAATCTTCTCACTCAGGGACCTTTTTTTTTTTTTTTTTTTTTTTTTTGAGACGAGTCTCACTCTGTCGTCAGGCTGGAGTGCAGTGGCACAATCTCGGCTCACCACAACCTCCGCCTCACAGGTTCAAGCGATTCTCCTGCCTCAGCCTCCTGAGTACCTGGGACTACAGGCGTGCACCACCATGCCCAGCTAATTTTTGTATTTTTAGTAGAGACAGGTTTTCACCATGTTGGTTGGCCAGGATGGTCTCAATCTCTTGACCTCATGATCTGCCCGCCTCAGCCTCCCAAAGTGCTAGGATTATAGGCGTGAGCCACCGCACCAGGCCACTGGGGGACTTTTTAATTCATTATTTCCAAAGCCTGTATAATTATCTGACTCCCTATTGTTTTCTGGGATCATGAAAATAATGAGCCCCAAACTGGAATTTAGTCCTTCTGATGCCCCCAGCCAGCTGTGTGACCCTGGGAAAGTAACTTAATTTCACTAAACCTCAGTGTTCTGAGGAAAGGTCATCATTAAGGTATTTTTAGGCTCTAGAAGCCCTAAACTATGTCCTGTCATTTCAGAGTTCATGTTGGGTCTGGCTTTGTGTGGCCCAAAGCCCCCCATTTTTTTTTAAGACAGAGTCTCGCTCTGTCGCCCAGGCTGGAGTGCAGTGGCACGATCTCGGCTCACTGCAAGCTCCACCTCCAAGGTTCACGCCATTCTCCTGCTGAGTAGCTGGGACTACAGGCACCCACCACCACGCCTGGCTAATTTTTTGTATTTTTAGTAGAGACGGGGTTTCACCATGTCAGCCAGGATGGTCTCAATCTCCTGACCTCGTGATCTGCCCGCCTCGGCCTCCCAAAGTGCTGGGATTACAGGCGTGACTGAAGCCCTTTTTATCTGCATGGGTCTGCTCTAAACCTTCTGCTGGGGCAGGAGCTCCTGCGCTTGCCAGTCCCACACTCACCCACCTGTGACACACTCACGGTGAAAGCAGTCTCCTCAGGTGAACACATTTTATGTTGTAGTCACAGTGTGAGCTTTAGATTGTCTTTTAAAAATACTTTTCCTTCTTCCATCCTAAAACAAAAATCACATTTAATGAGCACATTAAATTAATTAATCTAGAGAAAGATTCAGTCACCTGTTTAACCCAACCAATTGGGGTTTGGGAGATAGTCTGTGGTTGCCATTGCCATGAGTTTGAGACAAATGTTAGTTTTCTGAACAGCTGTTATGTTCTCAGGGAAAATTATTTGCCAAATGCAGAGGTTCTTATAAAAGTCAAGTCAACCCCCAAACTCCCCTCCCACAGTGCGGGAGGGCAGGCTTTGGGGGAAGGGGTAAGCTACTCTGAGATGGTAGCAGGCTCTGGGCCATGGTAAAGCCTTCGAAGAAGCTCCAAATCTTCAGGAAGCTGACCTGAAGATGAATGCATGGGGAACATGGATTTTTGGTGTGTAGGAGTAGGGGGTATGTGAAAGCCAGTGACAGAGCTGAGCGTCACATCCAGGGTATCTTAGAGCAAAACAGGTAGCTCACATGGACCCAGGAACACGCCAGCAGAGAGGTGTCTGAAGGCAGCGCTCTGGTCACAGAAGCATGAGGATCTGGCTGTCACCAGCCCCGCAGCCAGGGCTGTGAGGACCAGGGCAGCCGCTGCCCCCTGCCTAGCCTGGCAGCCTGGGATGAAGGAGGACACCAGGCTGGTGTCTGCAGAGAAGACTGTCCCTGAAGCCCTGCCATAGGAGCCACCCTGGCTTTTATGACCTCACAGGAGGTGTGGGTCACTGTTCTCTGTGGGGCCTGGGTCCAGTTGGAGGCCAGAGCCAGGCTCCTAGGGCAGAGGGCAAACGGCCCCTCCAGGAGGGAGCCGGGAGATTACGCAGCTCCATGTAGGTCCACGTTTAGGTTGGGAGGATCTACCATGAAGAAGGTCAAGAAGAAAAGGTCAGAGGCCAGACGACACCGAGACTCTACCTCCCAGCATGCTAGCTCCAATTCCACCTCTCAGCAGCCTAGCCCTGAATCCACACCACAGCAGCCTAGTCCTGAATCCACACCACAGCAGCCTAGCCCTGAATTCACACCACAGCATTCCAGCCTTGAAACCAACTCCCAGCAGCCAGCATCCCAAGCCCTTCCAGCACCCGAAATCCGCCGCTCCTCTCGCTGCCTGTTATCTCCAGATGCTAACGTGAAGGCAGCCCCTCAATCCAGGAAAGCAGGTGGGCTGTCTTCTAGCTTCAGCTGTTCCAGCCTTCCTGCTGATGGAGTTCTGGGTCATCCCAAAGGCTGGTTCTTGTAGGATAGTGATGCATGGTTAACGTGTATCCTGGAGCTGTGCTGTAGAGTGGGAAGGTTTTTGTTTTTGTTTCTACCCAAGAGACCAGGATTCCTGGGTTTTGTCATTTCTCATCATCCTGAGTCTCACTGAAGACAGCCACACATACATATCAACATTTAACTTGGTTCCATAGTAATACTTGCTCACTAGGAATCAGCAGTGCCATGCAACTGCTAAAAAATAAAAACCAAGGATGCATTAATAGAAGTATATGGTTTAGAATAAGGGAGGTGATGATACTGCTTTATTCTGTCCTCATCAAGCTATCCTTTTGGGCTGTAAAAGACGCCTGACAAACTAGTCCAAGGAAGATAGTCTGGGTTGATGGAGGATGAGAAGGATCAGGGAGGCCATTTAGTGTATGACAGTCAATTGAAGGAATTGGAGGATGTCTGTCTGTCAGGTGGAAGATGTGAATAGACTTGTTCCTTATTGTCCTCAGAGGTCTAAGGGTCTGATGTGGTTTGGCTGTGTCCCCACCCAAATCTCTTCTTGAATTCCCAGGTGTTGTAGGAAGGACCCAGTGGGAAGTGATTGAATCACGGGGGCGGGTCTTTTCCGTGGTGTTCTCGTGATAGTGAATAAGTTTCATGAGATCTAATGGTTTTAAAAAAGGGAGTTTCCCTGCACAAACTCTCTTCTCTTGTCTGCTGCCATGTGAGATGTGCCTTTCACCTTCCACCATGATTGTGAGGCCTCCCCAGCCACGTGGAACTGTAAGTTCCACAAACCTCTTTCTTTTATAAATTGCCTAGTCTCAGATATGTCTTTATCAGCAGTGTGAAAACAGACAAATACAGGCCCATGGATAGGATAGCCAGACAAAATACAAGACTCTCAGTTAAATTTTAATTTTAGTAAACAACAAATAATATTTTTAGTACGTGTGTCCCCAATATTGCATGGGCATCCTATATTTTTATTTGCTAAATTAGCAATCTTACCCATGGAAGACAGTGACAGAAAGACTTCAGCTCAACATAAAAAACTTCCCAACAATTAGCTCTGTCTGAAAATGGAATGGCTGTCAGGAAAAGTGGTTCCCCATCTTCTTGGGAGCCAAACAGTGTCTGTATAAGCATTGGATTGTGTAGAGGGAATTCAAGTGGAGTTCAGGAGGTGGGCTGGTTTATACTACTAACAATAATGGTGATAGCAAACTAACATTATCACTAAGCATTTACTGTGTACCTAGCATTCAGCTCAGGTGGCTTAATTTTCACACGTGACAATCCTATAAAAGTTCTTCCATATTATCTCCATTTTATAGATGGGGAAACTGAGGCTCATAGGAGTCAAACAGGTTGCTCCTGAGCAGACGCTGGTAGCCCTGAGAAGGGAAACCCACTCTATTCTGACTCCAGAACCCTCACTTTAAACCACAGCACTGACCTTTCCATTCCAAGAGGCCTAGGAGTCTGCACAAGAGGAAGAACATCTTTGTCCGAGCATCTCCTGGATCTGCCATGAGCCAGTGCCCACGACTCCATAGCCTTGAACAGGCCACACTCCCTGGGCCACAGTTTACCCCCCGGGATTGTGTGGGCATAAAATAAATAAGTGATGGAGATGAGAGTGCTAAATGTAAGGCATGCCATGCCAATGATCCTTCCATGGCCAGGAATCAAACCTTTCTTGACATATGATATTGATTTTGAGCACCATACTATATGTTGTAAAGATTGTGATCATCAGCCAGTGAGAGAAACATTTCTGGGTTATGGTCTTCAGAACTGGTATCTTCAGTACTGGTAGAAAGCAAGACTTTCCATTCCCAAGTCTTTTAATGAACACATGTGACTCATACTCAGAGAAGAATTTGGCCCATTGAACAGGCAAAGCAAGAAAGCAAGAAACGGTGGTGGCTCGCCAGTGGTTACAGCGGACACCCTATACTTCTTCCAAAGGAATTCTCTGCAGTAGAAAGGAATGTTGGAGATGAAGGATGAGGGCCTGCAAGTAAAACGTGCCATTTTCTAAAATCCAAGCCTTTTTGTGTGCAGAAATATTGTAGCTCAAGAAAATGCCAGTCTTCCACTAGGATGGGTATAATCAGAAGGATGGACAATAACAAGTGTTGGTGAAGATGTAGAGAAGCTGGAATCCTCATACACTGTAGGCGGGAATGTAAAATGGTGCAGCTGCTGTGGAAACAGTCTGATGGTTCCTCAGAGGAACATGAAGTTACCTTATGACCCAGCAATTCCACTTCTCAGTATACATCCAAGAGAATTCGAAGCGTCTTATTAAGCATATTAGAAGCACACCAAAACTTGTACACAAACGCTCAAAGCAGCAGCATTTGTAATAGCCAAAAAGTGGGAACAACCCAAATGTCCACCAGCTGATGAATGGATAAACAAAATGTGGTATGAAATACCACAGTACAATGAGTATGGTGAAATACTATTTGGCAATAAAAAGAGATAGTGTCCTGATACATGGTACAGCCTGGATGAACCTTATAGACACTTGGCTAAGTGAAAGAATCCAGTCTCCCAGAAACCCACACATCGAATGATTCTATTTACATGAAATGTTCAGAATAGGCAAATGTATTGTCAGGGACTGGGGGAAATGGGAGAGTGGGGAGTAACTGCTCATGGAGATGGGGTTTCTTTTTGGGGAAATGAAGATGTTCTGAAATTAGTGGTGATGGCCACAAAACTTTGTGAATATACTAAAAACCACTGAGCACTCTAAAAGGGTGAATTTTATTGCCTAGGAATGATATCTCAATTTAAAAACTTTTTTGTAATTAAAAAAAAGGCAAGTCTTGCCTTTAGAATCCCCTCTCCTCATTCCGGGAAAGTACGTGTCGTGGGCAAGTCTAAGCAGAAAGTGTACTGAATCTGCCAGGTTGACCACCTGTTTCATGCAGCTTAGGGTCAGAAGAATCTGTAGCTCTGTCAAGAAGCCGCAGGGCTACAGATAGGAAACAGGAGGGAATAATCCAGCCAGAAATTATCTTGCCCAACCACAGAGGGCATCATCTACATTCTGCTGGGATCCATACCAGAGGAGGACAGAAACAGAAAATAGGATCGGGACTGGAAACTAGAGCTGTGGTTGTCTTCTGGATGGATCAGAATGCTCTAGATCAATGGAACGTGGCAGCTCCAATTCCAGGAATGTCAGTGCAGCCTCTCCTGAGGTGGGCAGTCACCTGAAATTCCATTTTCACTGAATTAAACGTGAGAAAGCCTGAGTTGAGAAAGCCAACTTCTGCAATCTACTCCCTAAAAGGGCATATCCCTTAAATTAGCTGAGCCTTAGTTTCCTTATTTGTAAAACAAGACCAGCAGTATCCCCTTTACAGGATTACTGTGAAATTAAATGAGATGAGCATGCTAAGTGCAAAGCATCCTGAAGGTGTAAGCCATGGCACCATCAGCACCACCTCCATCATCATCGTCGTTGTTGTCGTCGTTATTGCTACTCCCAGGTAGCACCAGTATAAAACAGCCATTTTCCCATGCAGTCAGTCTTCTCTTCTGTTTGGTTAGAGAACATTTTGTGGGAGAACTGCCTTCCTTAGGTAGTTCAGTCCCAAATCCTCAATGATGCCTTGGAAAAAATCCAGCATTCGCCCTGGTAATCCTGCAGCTGCTGCCGTTGTGGGGCGCCTTCTCAGACTGTGTTCCAGGCTCCCCCGCCCCAGCCTCCCAGGGCAGGTGCCTCCCTCACCTCTCTCCTTCTGTCCCCACAGGGCCTCTGACTCGCGCCGGCCCGCATTCCTGCTCCTGTGCCACTTGCCCCTGCAGCTCCGCTTGCTGGCGTCGTCTGGGGCTATGCCATAGCCGCATCTTCGATGTCTTTCTGCCTCGGGACTGGCAGATGGCGCCAGGGAGAGGACTCCCCAACCTGCTCACCTTCTACAGGTTCCAAGCGCAAGGGGCTGGAGCCTCGGGGCACACAGTCCCCAAGGCCAGGCTCTGCCCCCAGACCTTATTAGCAATCATGTATCACTTCCTCTTGGGAATCCCAGGCTGAAGGAAAGCCTTTCTTTCCCTCTTTGCTTTGGCCACTTCCTGGACGTTGGCAGGCAGGGCCCTTTCTGACCGGCCCCACCCCCTGGGGTACCCACCCCGCCTGTACAGAGAGGTGCCAGTTTTCTTCCTCACTGGGATTCCTCCTCAGGGGCTTCCTTTTTCTTTTCTCCAGAGATGCCCTCCCCTCCTCAGAACACTCTCCCCCTCAGCCCTTCACAGAGTCGCTCAGGAGCTTTGTGTTTAAACACTGTTTGGCCATGCACCTCCGTGGGCCCTCAGTGGCCTGTGTCATAGGCAGGGGCCTTAGGTTCCTGATCTGCCTACGAATGTCGCCCAGAATTTAATGATAAAAAACTACTTGTAACTCATATGCCTCCTCCACACAATAGCAAGACCTCAGCCCCCTTCAGACTGTGCTGGGCTCTTTCTGGGGATCTCCACAGGGGACATCTGCCCCCAGGCTGGTCTGTTGGTGGCAGCCCCCATGACATCACCCATAGTATCTGTCCTTCCTTCCTCTTCCCAAAAAGCCACCAGGAGCAGTGTCATGGCTGCCACTGCCCTCATAGGAAGACCCCATCCATGCAGGGAACAGACTGGAGATGTTCCCACTTTTGGCGCTGCTAGGTTACATGCATGGGCTGGGAGAGGGGTCGCCATCTGCCCCACCTGAGGGCCTCACAGATCTCAGTGGAAGAGGCCCTTCCACTTGGCGACTTCACACCCCCACCCCAGGAACTGAGGCCCCCCAACCCCCATCCTTGTCCTGTTCCTCTTCCCAGCCTCTTCCCTACCCAATCCCCTCTCCTTTCTGGAGCTGAAAAACTCCATCTCTCCTACACATGGCGATAAGTAAATAGATACCGGGGCGTGTGGGGAGAACACGCTTGGAGCCAAAAATACTCCACCACCCAGTAAGCTCCGTCAAGGAAAGGTCTGCCTGCCACCGTTAGCCACACCCCGCCCACACGCTTAGTACTTCCATCCATCCATGGCCAAATCGTGCCATGGGTTCATATCGTTTTAAAACCAGCAAGTGTTATTGAGGGAAACTTACTATGCAGAGGACATGGGGCACTGTGAGGGAAACCAGAACAGGGAACTTTACCCCTAAAATTGTTGCAGTCGACATGGAGAGCTAAGACCCATGCATTTAGAAACCAAGATGCAAGATGCAAAGAGCCTTGTGTCCTCTAGGAGAGGCTCCAACAGGAACCTCTGAAAGGTTCCTGTGAACAGCATGTGAGCCGAGTCCAAAAGGATCTTGAAGTCCTCTCTGGCTTAAGATGAAAAGCGGGAGCAATCTGGGTGCAGGAAAAGGCAAGCGTGAGGCTCAGAATCAGGAAAGTGAGCAGGGAGAGACAGGGTCCATATCTGGCCAGGGCAAGACATGTAGTTTTAATTCTGTTCCAATTTTAGCACCCGCACGCTTTTCTCAATGGAGTGTAATGTTGGCTCTTGGCTTTCAATCCACATTCACATTAAACAAGAATCCCTATTTTTGTAGGATTTTTATCAAAATGGGTATTGCATTTTTTGAATGCCCTCCTCACAATTATTGCCTTAATCATGTTTTCCTTGCCTTTGTGTGGGTGTAATATATTATTTCCCAAGTTCCTTTCTCTCAATGGAGTGAAGTGATAGAACCTACCTCATAGGGTTGTTGTGAGGCTTGAAGAAGACACTGGGTGTGAGGTATTTAGCACAAGGCCTGGCTCACAGCAGACTTGACCACCTTCCTAACCTGGTCCCCTTCTGAGTGTTCAGGGCAGCTGGCATCCCAGGCCAGCTCACCCTCCGATCCTCAGGGGTCTTTCGGTAGGGACTTGTTGGAAGGATGGGAAGAATTAAATGCTCTCCTAAGAGGAGTTTGGAGAGGGGGAAGATGGGTATTCCTGCAATCCTGAGGGGGCCACATAATTTCCACTTTCTCCTGTTCGTAGAGAGGCACTGAAGCCCAGCTTCCCACCACCCCCACTTCTGCTTTGCTCTACAGAAAATCTTCAAGAAAACCCTCCAGTCATCGTAACGCGTGTCCTCCAAGCCCTCGGAACTGTGGCTGTGGCTCTGGGGGCTCTGGGAGCTGCCTACTACATCACTGAATCCTTGTGAACAAGCCCCTAGGCCCACGGTCTGGCAGGTATGTGGAGCGCTCTGTCCCTTCGAATGGAGGTGGTCTCTTCAGGTGGACGAAGCCCTGGCCTCTCAAGGGAAGCTTGACAGTGGAGTGACTCCCTCCTGGCCTCAGGGTCAGCCGGCATGGCCCTCTAGGGAAGACCTGATGCTCTCAGATGACGCTAGACTCATTATTACAATCATCTGAACAGAGCCCCCACCTCCTCTGCCCCGGGATGGTGTCCCTGGTCATGGACCCTGGACAAGAGGAAATAGGAGGGATGGGGGCAAAGGTTTCTACCCATCTCGGACCTTTCTTGGAACTTTCTCCCTGCCTGGAAAGCTTGTCTCCTACCCAGTCCTACCAGTCCATCACCCATAAAGCCCCCTTCTTCCATGAAACCTTTCTCCATCTTCCCAACTTCAATGATGTCTTCCATCTTCTCAGCCCCCGTCCTCTCCACCTGTGCCCCTTGTGTTGTGGATGATCCTGTTGTTTCCCTGTGGCCTGTCTCCCAGCTGTCCTGCAAGATCCCTGAGGGCAAGGGGCATGGCTCACGCAGCCATCTTCCCTAGCCCCTGGAAGCAGAGCCTGAGACTGGGGTTGAATGGACAGGGTTTATTGAGGAGGTGCTCTCAGGGAGTGAGGGAGTGAGGGAGGCAAGAAGAGGCAAGGGAAGGAGCTGAGAGGCAGGAGGCCAGACCTCAGCTTGACCCTGTGGGAGCCCTGGAACAAGAATGACGACACAGAGTTAGTCTCAGCAGAGGGGAGAGGCTTGCCCTCTGGTGCTCCTCCTTGTCAGTGCTTTGGCTCTGAGTGTTGGGTAGGGACTGCGTGCCTTTGTGGAAAGAGCAGCTCCCTTTGGGCTGAGGGTGCTTCCCTAGAGGAGGGGCAGCTCTGAGCTGTTAGCAGCA